>NW_010394693.1:21974-22967 GCF_000710305.1 Buceros rhinoceros silvestris
AAAGCCAGTATTAAACAGCAATACATAACTTGGTATCAATTTGTTTAAAGTTTATATGATACATTGACCAAGCTAATGCTTAAAATTGGATTCTCTTTTAAATGTCACTGAAGAGTTTATTTCCCATTGCTAGTTCACATGAAAACCATATTAAGGAATTCTCTATTAAATGTGGAGTTATGTGATAAAACTGAAAAAAGTAAACGTTGCAAATATTTGTATGAGATATGAAATCATAACAACGCTCACTGCCTTAAATAATGTGTTTGCTTTAATAGTAAAAAATTTATTTCAGTTCTATGGCATACTCTCTCAAAACCAAATGGTGGTAAACACTTGATGGTTAGTTCAAATGCACCACAGACTCAAGTAATCTTACAGATTAGCAACTTTGTCCAGCTGGACAGATGCTATGCAGACACTTAATAAAGGCAAAAAAACAAAACCAAAAAAAAACCAAACAAACCCCCAAACCTACTAAGATTCATGTGGAGAGACTGATTTAGTGATTATATTCTATTGTGCTTACTTAAACTTTGTTATGTCAAATGATTTACCTTTCTGCATAACGTGTACAGAGTGAAGTGTTGATCTAATAAAAGAGACTGTCATTTACACTTACAGCTTTAGACACCTAAAACATTCTTTTGATGTATCTGCTTTGGATACTCATTCAATACCTTTTTAGAAAACTTATTTTGCTTTTCTGAATGGTTAAATTCTCATTAGGGGGAGTATTTTCATATGGCTATGGTGGTCAGAAAGGACCTAATATATAGAAATGCCTGAGTTATACTTCTGTTCAGAAAGTCCATCCTTCCCCTCAAGAGGAAGGATGTGCTTGTGGCTGGCTTAAAAAACAGATGGCCTGTGGCTTACGGGATTGGATGTTGATTTAATTCACAGCTCATTCACAGACAAGTTCTGTTAATGGGGCAAGTATCTTAAATGGTCTGTACTTTCATTTCATTTCCTTTCTTTAAGGTGGAGTTG
>NW_010394693.1:23132-28461 GCF_000710305.1 Buceros rhinoceros silvestris
TCCAGTTCTGCAAGTGATCTTGTATTTACTGGCTGTCTCTCCCCTTCCAATGGTTCCAAAGCCCCTTCAGTCTGGTTTAATTGTGCTTCTGAAATGGACTGATATCTGGGTGGAAGGAGTCAAGGAATTGCACATCAATACACCAAGCTATAATTGTGGTCACTGTTCTTCATGCAGTAACTTGAACAACTCTAGATTTCTTCTTCGTGAGAACTGCAGATGGCTAAGGTGATACTTCTAAGTGTCCAAAATACCTAGTGTTTTTTCATACTTAGAAGTATCGTGATGGGCTGGCATGTTAGTGTATTTCTGGCTTCATAATTGTGTTTTCCTGCAGATTAACTTATTGATGCAGATCACTATAGGAGGTGGCAAGTCTGATAGCAGTTTTTCCTCACGTAAAGAGTTAGTTTTCATTCAAAATGTCTGAAAGCTAAGCTTTTGGAAACAACAAAAAGCACAGACCCTTTAGGACTGTGTGATTTACATAGGATCTAAGAGCAGACAATTTTAACCCCAATTACCAAAACTGACGGGAGAACATTTAGTTTATTAAGGTTAGTCCTGACTTTCATGTAATTCATGAGTATTTTTATTTGTATATTTTTTGTGTATGTGTATATATAGCGTGTGTACACACAAATACACAAGTGTTTTATTTTGCAACCTTTTCGCTACAAGTAGATAGTAACTTCTTTTGTGAAAGAGGTTGTCATGGACTGACTGATTCTCCTGTTATCACTTGAGATGTGGTGGCACAGTTTTAGGTGCTGAATTACCTTCAGTAGTAGTGCATGAATTTCAAGATGATTAAAACCTCAAACAGAAGGAAAACTGAGGCAGTTCTTGACAAGACTTGGAGAAAAAAATCTTAACCTGCAATCCAGACTGAAACTGCTGTAAGACTACTAACTACTATTTATCAGAAAATGCTTTATTTCACTCGATATTTTGGCTAGCCTCACATATTCCAGTTCATATATATGCTTTAATACTTTGATCTCTTTACAACTCTAAATTTCATACAGTGCCTGAACTGTGAAGCAGCTTGCCATGAAAAGGCTATTTTTTTTTATTATGCACATTATGGAAATGCTTTTATATGGAAAATTTATGGAGTTGCGGTTTCACCCTGGTTCTACACCTGTACAGCTTTTTTTCTTCATTAGATGTAACAAAAAAAAAGTCTAAAAAAGATATAGACAAATAGAATGAAAGCAAGACTTAAGAAATAAATGTTTGCATACAGAAAGCAGAAGAAACTAAAAAATATTTTGTGAAAATGGTTTATAAGTTGATGATAGACTAGAGAAACTGAACTATTACAGGAGCTAAGAATGCTTTTAATCTGCTAAACTCAAGATCACTGGCTCTGGCTCACCTTTGGCTATAATAGTAAAAAGTATTTAATGGATGACTAATGAAGTGGTGGCTGTGCCAGCCAATTCTTTATAGGGGTGCAGGGAAGGGTTTTATGGCTATAGCCATTGCATTTGGATGTCCAGACAATACCCAGGAAATAGCGTTTTGTGGACTGATTTGTTTGTTTGTTTGTTTTTTGTTGGACTGGGAGTATTCCTGGAGCAATACAGCATGATTTTCCTCCTCACCCATTCCAAGTGATGACATGAATCCAAGATTAAGCCAATGGACACAGGCCATCAACAAGGCACAGACTGGGCAAAGACCTATCTAGGCATAGACCTATCAACAGTAGTTTAGGCAAAGATTGGGGCTCACTCTTTGTGAACGTAAGAAAAGGGGAATGAGGAAGACTGGCAATATCCCCAAATGCTGTTTGTGTAAGGTTTTGCAGTGCAGAAGGAAGAAGCCTCTGGGTCGTTTTGTAAAGGCTATTTCAGTAGCAAGCAGACTCTGTACAGGGTGAACTTCTCACATCAATCCAGTGTTCATTCTTCAATATTTAGTGATAGTGAAAGCATTAAAATCCAGTGGTTCTCACCAGGAGCACCATATGGGCAGTCTGTGACCTAAAAAGGTTTCATAGCCTGACAGTTCTGTGGTTATTGCATACCCCATATGCAGGTACTCTGACTTACTCTGCTGCCAGAGGCCCTGCACTTCAACTACTTGGTATCTCCTTCACGATTCAGGATAAGATCTCCTTGGTAGAAGGAAGGGATTTATTTTTATCACCTGCTTTTTATATTTTCCTCTCTATGCTTTCTTCCCTGCAAGGCCTCTCATGCTTCAGTGGAGCTTTTCCTAGTAATTCACAAAGCTGCTTCATTATTGTCCTCTGAAAATGTCTTTATAACTCCTATGAGATGGTGATACTTGACAGTTGTTAGGCAGTACTTTGAAAGCATTTCTGATGAAGTGATGAAAGCATGGTCTGTCACACTGACCAGTGTTGCCTGTCATCTAGTCATGTATCCAGCCCTCTGACAGATGGACACGGTCATTCCTCAACAGCTCTGCGTGCTCATACCATACATCACTGCACTCAGTCACATCATCACAAACACCCGTGACCATTTTTGCCACCTCATAATTGAGCTTTCAATGTGTTTTGTTGGTGTGCTGAGGCTTTTTGGCCAAATGCCACATCTTTCTTGGCAGTATCACTGACCAGACAAAGCACATGTTGGACCATGAGTACCCAAACATATTTTTCCTTTTGTAGCCATTCTGAGGTTGTTTTTCTCCCAAATGAACAATGAGGATGTTGGGTGACTGCCTGTTGTTTTTTGTCAGAGTAGCAGAAGGATGAATACCTCTGAACCAAGCTGCGTCTGTGAAGTTGATGCACTATATGTGGCCTTGCCAGCAGGCTCTGGCCCTCCCAGCTAGTCTCTTGTGAGCTACCAGGTGGCCACACAGGCAAGCCGCTTTCATGTGCTGAGTGATGCTTGCAGTGAAGAGGAGATACAGGGCATAAGGGAAACGTGGCTAGCTAAAGGTAATTTGATGGTCTGATGCTGTCACAGCCATCCCCCGTTATCTTACTGACAGTACTCTCATCTGATCTTGCTGCAGAACTGCAAAAGAGGAAGCTGTCACTCTTATTTTAAAGATGCATGCCCAGGCCATTGAAATGAATAGTAAGTTGAGACCAGTTCTTCCTCTTCTATTGCAAAGCTGAGCAAGGATATTGACCATTGCTATGCACAAAGGGTAGAGTAAACCCAACCTCCTGTGATGCTCTGGTCCTTCAGGTTGAGCAGCTTGAATTACCAAGGTCCTTGGCAAACTTCTTCCTCTTTTGTTAGTTTGAGGCAGCTTATAGGGAATTCTTGTTCCCCCTGATAAAATATGGGTTATCAGCAGTCTGCAACTCCAGAAGAAGCATCCAGTGAAAATAGTCGGGGCAAGCCTACATATCTGAAAGTTCCAAAGGTGAGTTGAAAGTCATGCACGGTACAAAGAAATTACCCTTCAGGAATGGCAGGTAACAAGAAGTGTTCCCAGCATTTTCTCCAGAGCACTCGGGTGAGTTCTAAAAACTTTTTCCAGTCTGCTGTAAACTTAGTCCCTGATACAAAACTTCTCTCCACCTCAAATTAGGTGTTAAAGCTGAGTGACTATTTGCTTTTGTTCTTTGAGGCTTATCCAGGTTTGAGTCAGAACAGAACTCATTCTGTTCAGAGATTTTACTTTCCAGCTCAGTCTCTGCTAAGTGATGGCACTTTCTGAAGTTAATGGCGTGTTTTTGCAGACAGTGTCTGCTTCGAGAAGAGATAGAACTTGATGTTTACAGTCTCACTGCCAAGGACTGGGGTGCAGAAAGGCTCTTGCTTGTACTTTCTCCTGTGCAGACCAAGATCACTGCTAAATCCTGTGTGCCATGGTGAGGGTGCAGAAAGTGAGAGGCTGCACCTGTGGGGAGGAGCAGACAGGACAGGTGACCCTACACTGACCAACAAGGTGTTCTACCCTGTAGACGTCATATTTAGAATAAAGCTGAGGGATCACATGGGTCAAGCTCCTGCATCTAGTTTCTGTCTGCCACTGAGTCCAGCCTGGGACTTACCCAGTGTCAGCCCTCCAGCATCAGAGGTGATGGTATGTGGTTGCCATCAGGGCGGTTGGGTTCAGTATTGTATTGTATATATTTGTGTATACTTCATTTTATTGTTATTATTCTCATTAAAGCAGTTTTAGTTTTCTTTTTCAATCCATAAGTCCTTCTCCCTCATACCCTTTCTCTTCTGCTTCTGGGAAGGGAGAATAGTTAATAGACAGCATCTGTCATTCGTCTAGTGGCCAGCCCAGCCCTGACAAAACTTCATTGGGGGCTGGAGGATATGGTAACTCTTGTTCCGTACTCTTGGGTAGGGAGAGAAGGCATTCTTGCAGGCTGGAGGGGAGGCAGCTCACCTGAAACAGAGCTCCAGTTGCTGGGAGTGAGGGCGCTTGGGAGCGCTGGTGTACCCCTCTGGCTGCTGCTGATCTTTGCATTTCAGATCTTGGAGGAAAATGGCAGATTTTATCCAAAAGCCCAACCCTATAAGGCTTTGTAGGAGAACTATCTGATTTAGAGAGGGGTGTCTCAGTTCTGTGGGCAAAAATGCACTTGGTACCCTTGGGCTGGGGGAATGGGCTGTTCATTCAGCAAACCAGAGGAGCAGAGATAGGTGAGAGGCTGGGGAGGGTTTGAGAGGTTGAACAGTAGATGTGATTTCGCTGGCCTAGGAAAACAAGGTGCAGCTCAAGGTTTCTTATCCTGTTAAATCCCAAGTGGCAGGTGGTTAATAAACACCATGGGTTCAGGCATTATGGGTGGGCTCTTCCCAAAGGATAGTGTGGTCTCATCTCAGAAATTAGTTTCCAGAGCTTAGCCAGTTTCTGCACAGGCCACCAGAGGCCAGTGTTAGTTGTCCCATCTCTGAGTATCTCTGTCTGTCTCTTATTTTGTATTTCTATAATGTCTAGGATGAAGGATTCCTGGTTTGTAAAGGCACATCAGTGTAAGAAAAGGATGACGTACAGTAATCCAGTCACAGTCTTTTGTTGTCTGAGAGACCTCACTATGATCTTTCAAGGCTATAAGCAGATGTCCAGGGCTCCAATTTCCAAACACCCCCTTTAAACAGTGTGTATAAATTCAGAGCTCTGGACTATAAGGTGGTAATGGCAGTGGGTTTCTCTGAGGTGTGCTGTGTATCTGCCTAATGCATGATTTTCTGTGTCAGCAGTGATCTTTCTCCCTTGATCCTCAGTGTTCCCTGATGGGTGTGATAAGAGGTATTAAAAATAAGTGAATGTGATATAGTCTTGGTCCGTTTTAAGAAGGCTAATTTCTTCTTGATCCTCCAGGACTCCCATTCTTGGCAGGGCCCTGCCGCCCCTCGCCCACGTCTGTCAG
>NW_010394693.1:28934-29298 GCF_000710305.1 Buceros rhinoceros silvestris
TCGTTGGAAGTGGGCGGGGGAAAACCCCTCCCCAGATCTTCGTTCATGAACCCAAGCCATGATGATCAATTTCTTCTTGATAATTTGATTCCAAGTGAACTAAATAAAAGCTCCTAGATTTTGGAGACTATAGATATGAAAGCAGGAAATGATCACTTTTAACTATTTCGATCCACCTTGACCTCAAATACAGTAGGATTTAATAATTTTTTTCACCAAGCTCAGTGAATGATGAATGAAACATAGCACCTCTTTTAGGGAGAAAGTTCAGCTATACAATCTTGATTAAAAAACTTGCGTTGAAGGATAATTTTTACTTCTTTCAAATGTCTAACTGTATTATTACTGTGTTCAGACTGTAGGG
>NW_010394693.1:29400-31804 GCF_000710305.1 Buceros rhinoceros silvestris
AGGGAAACTGGAGTGTTTTTCAAAAATGTTCGGGAGCATGTTATTTGTCTTTTTCCTTTTCCACCACCAAAAGGTCTTACTGATCTTTCTTTGATCTAATGCTCTTCCTTTGTTTGGGCTAGTTCGCATGGCTGGTGAAAGCAATTGATGATTATCTCCAGGTATAAAAGATGGATCAAGACAACATCTTGGTATCAGAGCTCTATTTAGAACATGTAATGAAGCTGTACTTGAGATCTAATAAAATTGAATAAGCCAGCAAAGAAGCTTATGCTGTAGCAGTCTGGCTGTGGCTTTGAGGCTGTGTTAGAGCGGTGGGCTATGCAGCAAAGCTCTGAATCCTGACCTATGTGCTAATAGTCCCTTTCCAGAGATACATGTGGGTCTTTCCCCAGCACCTGGCTGGGGTGCAGCCACGACTGGGAGTAGGGAGATATCTCCCTAGGCTGAATGGAGCTGTGTGTGTGTGTCATTTCACTGCTTAGCCCTTTCTGGGCCAAGCTCTGTCTACTAGTCTTGTAACCAGAGTCCTGCCCTGTTGTCCCAACTGAGTCCTGCGTAATCAGGAAAAATAATGAGGAAAACCTCTAAAACCTATGCATACAAAAAGAGATGAGAAAGTTTGATAAAGGAGCAGAAACTTCCAGAAAATTGACATTCATCTTAGAGTGGTTTATTGCTTGTATTCATTACATTAAAGGTATTGATGTCATCACTAGGATCATCTTCAGTCTATGCATCATACTTTCTTAGGATATTGACAGGGAAACCTAATTAAGCAGGGATTAGAGGAAGGCATTAAGAGTGGAAGAAAGAGGAACTCTGTTGTATGTGGCGTGATTCACAAGGACTCTGCAACAATCATTAATCCATTGTGTGTCTGCAATAGTACATCCATAATTAAATATGGAAGGGATACATTAGTGCCAAAGGGATGTTGCTCTCGGGCAAGCTAAGAACCAGAAAATATTATTGTTTCAGTTCTCCTTACTTTCTTTTACTATTTAGATACCCATCCTAAGAGAAGTAAATCTTGAATCTCTCTTGATAAATCTCATCCTAAACAGAGCTGTTGTACTCACCAGATATATCATTACTCGAGTTCTTAGATTCAGGGGTAAAACCATATTCTTTTTTTTCTCACACTTGATCTCTAACAGGTTAAAAGGTTTTGTGTCAAACATTTCTGCAAAATTCACTCATACTAGTGGGTGGAAAATGAGGATACTAGGACTCATAATGAATTTTAATCAGTGTTCTGTATCTTTGTTCTAAAGGATTTGAAGTTTTCTCATAATGTCTCCTCAAGGTTCAGTTGCACAGATTTTTTTTTTTTTTGTGATGAAATTTGAGCAGATGGTGATGGATTGCCAAAGGGTCTCTGTCCTACACTTTCCACTTCTCTTGTCATTGTCATATATGATTGCAATTGCAAACAGGACATCTTTACTTAGCCAAAAGAATGTCTATATTTGGGCAGACAAATGTTTCAATGCTAGCTTGGGTTGCGTTTTTCTCTTCTTGCCCTCCTAAATTTATTGAAAAAATTTTGACAGTACATCATGATTAGTTTATTAAAAAAATAAAACAAAACCCCAAAGCAACCAGAAAAAACAAATTACAACTATTAAAAAAACCCCAATAAAAAATGAAAAAAGAAACCCCTCAAAACCCCAAACACCAAAATAAACCTCTTCCGAAAACCAGAATCCAAGCAACTTGAGGTCATTAACTGCACACAATACTCTATTTGAAGGTAGCTGTGAATGAAGTAGTACTAAAACCTGTTTCAGCATGTTTGGCGAGGCATAAGTCAACTCAGTTGTGAAAATGCAATTTCTCATTTTTCACCAGTTTATTCAGAAATAGGACTATTTTATTAACTGTTCTTCCTTTTTCCCCACCTTCATCTAAGTAAATTCTCTTATTTTGTTTTGCTGTGCATTTTAATGACTGTCTGGTGTGAGGTTTTCTTTGCAGGCACCATTTAGAGACAGAGAGGAATATTGTACTGTTTTCCTTTACAGCACAACAAAGCTGCAGATGGCAATGCACAAATTCTCTGGGGTCAGGGGCAAAGAAAACATAAGCTAAAACTTCCTGTTTGTGCTGGTGCCTTTTGGGGAAAGGTGGGGAAGTATCTCCAAGATTCCCTGTGCTGGGCAGCAAGGCTGGGCCCTCCTTGGGCAGCAATGACAGTCAAAACCCTGTCACTAAATCCTTTTTCTTAGCACTGTGCACCAAGCTGGAGACTTCCCATGACAGACAAGTTACTCTCTTTCAACTGCTGTCAAATTTCTATTACACTCAAGATGCCCTAGCCCATTTTCTGTAGCCTGCCTGCTCGAGAGAGCATGCTGCTTGCATTAGTGTGAGCTGTCCAAGAGCCTGACAAGCCTCTTTC
>NW_010394693.1:31983-32610 GCF_000710305.1 Buceros rhinoceros silvestris
ACATTAGCATACAGTTGCTCTTTGTGCATGGAAAAACATAATAATCCTTTTTCAGACCCAGCACTGCTCAAACATTGAGACCAAGGGATTTATTCCACCATTTATTTGCCTGAATAATTGCTATTACTAATAATGGAATAACATACTAGGTGACTAGGTTACCACGCTGATCACAGGAGATTTGTGCAAACTGTTCCTATGGCTCATTTAGTTTGCAAGATTTCACACTCTGCGAGTCTTCTCACACTCGGTAGGAACTGGCATGGCTGTGCAAAACCATATTACAGGCAAACAGTAATGATACAGACACATGAATTGAGCATATCTCCTTTAGACAGGGGACCAACCTTTACTGATACAGGAGCAAATGTTTGTATAGACATTTGAAATCATGCCAGTAGAATTTCACCTGATTTTTCTACTTCCATTTGTATTACAAGTAGTTATCAATATAGGCTGAATTGTCCATTTAGAAAAACTGACTTTCAGGTATACATTGGCAAGAATGTGCTTTGAAACTTCTTTCCACTGAGATATTTTTCTCTAATAGTGTTTTTTTTTCCTTTTTTTCTTTTCTTTTTTTTTGGGGCGGGGTGGGGGGGGGTAACAAATCCAGACCATTGAAGG
>NW_010394693.1:32765-34985 GCF_000710305.1 Buceros rhinoceros silvestris
TTCCCTAATTGCTTTTTAGACTGGGACAGAAATATTTTCTTTTAAAAGCAAGTTGTACACGCATCCTCTTGGATTATTTGGTTGTGCATCTGCTCTTTTCAGTTCCTGCAAATATTTATACAAATCTTCATGCGTTCCTGTTCACTGTAAGATATTACTGGTTTGCTAATCTTGATTGTATCTCTTTCACCCTCTTAAATCTTCCAGTTCAGCACACAAAAACATAAATCGGGAAGACAAATGCTGCATATTTCAGATAGATTTGTGCTTTGTTTTGGCTCAAGTGAAAGAAAATCATTGTCTAATATTTACTATTTCTAAATAGAAACTGCTTTAGAGGTATTTGAATCAAAAGGTCCAGTTAAATCTTTTCCTTTTATTTATGCATTATACTAATCATAGGCTATGACAGAAGGGTGCTGGCGGCAGATCAACTATCTTTCACTAGACGAGAATTGTTCATTGTAGTATTCAAGCTCTTCCACAATGAACTGTCATCAGAGTATTTTGATGGCAGGGTGTGAGTTAGGTTACAGAAATGAGCAGAGTGGAATGGACTGTGCTCTGTCCCTTGTGGTTAGGGTACCTGGTTCTCCTAATTTGTAATTTTATGAAGTAACCCAAGTGTTTTGAACAGGTGTTTACAGTAGTGATAAAAGCAAATACACTACTTTTTTTAATCTCTCCCACAAAGAATCCCCTTAAGGTGCCTTCATATCCATTCTAGCTCCCTTATAACTCATTAAGTCATATAAATAGTGTTCTTAAAATTTGAGATCTTATCTCTTTCCCAGGATGTAAGAGGGATGAAAGTGGTGCAAACACAATCACCTTATGAAATCCTCTTTAAAAACTGAACTTTTTTTTTTTTACAAGACAAAATCTTCAGGATGTTCATACAAGTGAGCTTTATGAAACTATGTTCAAAAGAGCTTACAATAAGTTGGAACAAGTCAGTCTGTTTTTATGGTGCAACTATTTACACTATTATGTGGGATTTATCAAGCACAACACTTCAGTTTCTATCTAATAATAGACGTGTAATCTAATAATAGACATGTAATTTCTTAGTCATTTTAGTGATTGTGGATTAAATACTGTTAATGCATCTGGTGCCTCGAGGCAGATAGAAAACAGAGGTTTTGCTCTGTTCCTGGTCAGAGACTGGCACTAGGTAAGTGGGTTGATAAAGTCTGTGTCAGGAAGGAGTAGTCATTAAAACTATCTGATCAAGTGGATGAGAAACTAGAGCTGAGGACAAGCTTCTTGGTTGCCTTCCAGATTAGTACTGTACCTCAGACAGGGCCGTTGGAACAGTCACTTAACTGTTCGCTGTCTCTTTTGCTACCTGTAAAATGAGTGTCAGCTCAATAGAGCTGCTACATGATGAACGGTGATATTGTGAACGATGAGTGGAGGCAAGTAAGTGCCTCAACTTGGTAATGGAAACTTTAATAAGACCTTACTTAAGTGCAAGCGTAGATCCAGGAAAAGGGGGATAAAAAGAGCAAAGGAAAAAAATAGTACTGGGCATCAAAGAGCATCAGGATCCTGGCTGGTTCACAGGGATATTTTCTTCTTACTGGATGGGATCTTGAGCTGGTTTTTGATGAATTCTCATTGCCTGCACCAGAACCAAAGAGCAGCAACAGCTCAAGCTCTTGTTACTGGTCCAGAACAAATTGACCACATGCAAGCTGCCTTGGATTTGCAGAGAAACCCTATGTGTGTACCACCCTTGCTTTCTGTACTATCATATGCTGCATTGCAAAGCCACAGGTGGCCTGCTGAGAGTGGAGGATGTAGGCATGTGCCAATGGTGAGCTCCTGGTGAGAATGGACTGCTGCATTTATCATTTCTCTTCTCCCATGGCAGAAATCTGTGCTGTATCACTACTAGCTGTGTCCTGTAAGTTCCTGCTAAACATCTCAATAGTTTCCCGTTTAAAAACACTAAAATGTATTCTTTGCTTTATGTTGTCCTTTAAGGATCAGAGACCTCTTGTCCTGTCAGATATGTACACAAATGCTGTGAGCCAGAAAATGTTGAGCATTAGGTGAGTCAGGGTAATTCAGTGCATGTTCTGTCCTCATAAGATACACATTTATGCATTTACAGTAAGGTTGTCTGCAATCAAAAGCAGGATTGAGCACATTTGAACTATCTCACCTTTGCTGCAAGCTTAAAAATACACATGTAAACTCTGCTGAGGTTCAGCA
>NW_010394693.1:35093-41147 GCF_000710305.1 Buceros rhinoceros silvestris
AGGTGCAGCAGGTGCTCTGGAGGCATGTGAGGACAGTACTGGAGAACTGGAGCCCATCTGTATGTAAGCTGGAAACCCCACTTTGACAATGGCTGGAAGCTCATGAGTAGAGCTGACAGATCTGGTTTTCTAGCTGAGATGAGCATGGGCATGGGCCCATCTTGCCTAATAGTTGAGAGAAGGGAAGAACACATATTTATATCTAATTTAGGGTGTGTTATTATTGGAGTAAAGCTCTATTAGGCAGTGTTTTTTTGTTTGAGACTTTTTATTTTTTTTTGGTGATGGTGGGGTTTTTCGGTGTGTGGGGTATGTAGTTTGTTTTTTGCTTGTTGGTTTTTTTTTTTCTCCTTGGCATAGCTGCTACAGTATGTGTGAAATGGCAAAGTGAATCCTTTGTCTGCTGTTATGGGTTTTAACTGAGTGCTCCAGAGTGGTTGTAGCTTATGCAGTGGGAGAGAATGTTGTGTTGAATGATTATGCAATGTTAATCACATTTTTATACATGCATGATTGCCTTGTACTTTTTTCATATAATTTACCCAGACTTTTCTATTCCAAATTCCTTTGGATGAGTTTAAAAAAAGAGCGAATAGAAAATTTCTTGGTTCTCAAAGCCTGTGTATCACTTGAATTCTCCATGCCGTAATTTATATTAGCGTAATGATTGTTTGCTTTATTGTACTTTCTGGAAGTATTTTAAGTTCAATAATCTGTATTTTCAGAAATATTGGTGGTACTTTTTATTTTCTTGTTTTGAATATTAGTATATGTATGCATGTTTTTATTGTTGCTAGCAAGACCGAATGCCTTACCTGTTGCTCATATTAACAGAAGTTCTGTAAGAAGAACATACATGACGTGATTCCAACTTGGCCAATTTTTAATTCGTAGTAATATTCAAAGAAGAAGCAAAAAAAAAAAAAAAAGGTAGTGGTGCAGATACCTGCCTGAGGACACCTGTCTATATTATTAAGATTTAGGATCTGTTATTTGCATTACTCGTACAGAAACGGGGAGTCAATTGGGACACAATATGACAGAGTGCTACCGAATTCAACATCATATGACAATGTAAGCAAGTGGAGGACTGATCTGTTGTTTTCCAGTTGTGCTACAGCTAGCATGTGATCCGAGAGCTTTCCCTGAGGAAGCCTGTCTTTTTTGTGAGACGTAATTGTTTTAATCCTTGAATGCACCTCTATTTTCCAAAAAAACCATGATAGGTTATGTATATTTCCAATGTGTATGTATATAGCTTTTCTGGGCATCCTTTTTTCTGGAAAAAGGATGGTGGCAAAGAACACTACAGTACTGCTTTGAGGTTGATCTCATCTTCAGAGATGTTAAATGATTTAGCTCTGGAGGTTGAAAAGTCCCAGACTTCTACTGCCTTTTGATCTCAATTCTTACAGTCATTTCAGCACACGCATACACTCCTAATTAATACTTTACATTAAAATCTCCATTGTGTTTTTTTTTTAAAGAGTTTTAAACTCTCTTGTTTTAGGCAAGAGTCTCAAAAACATGAATGAACTCATACATATGTACATAGGCACACGTGAGATTTTGAAAATTGAGAAAGAAATTTGGGTGTTTTTCAAGGCAATTTAGTGTTCCCAAATTGCTCTAAGTGCATTGTTTTAGATAGGTAGTTCTCCTCTTCTGCATTGTTTCTATCTGAAGCAATGTTTGGTTGTACCGGTTCTTGGCAGAATTCTTTCAAGGTGCCCTTAATATGAGGGGTTTATTAGTAGGTCAATCACTTCACTTTCAAAGCTCAATTATGAAAAAGATATGTGTAAATATTGTTTTCTGCTTTGCCTTTTATTGCTCTTCTGCAAAAATCAACAGTAGTGTAGGAAAACATCTGTGTGAGTGGATCAAGTTGATTCACTGAAGGGTGAATCCATCCTAATACACTGATGAGATCACATTGATGTTACAGGGAAAGGAACAAAAAGGTTTCAATTCTATTTAAAGGAAAAAATGAGAGAATAAATAAGCTATCACAATAAATATGTTTTACAATATTCTGTAAAATAGTCTTTAATGTTTCTGAAGTTAAGGTTCTTTCCTTTCACCCGTTCTTTCGCATTTAGCACGGTACTGTAGCTGAAAAACATTCTTTTGTTAATGTAACCTCAATGCTGAAGTAAACCATGCCACAAAGCCCGCAGTTTTGCTGTAGCTCAGGCAACAAACCCAGAACACACTAGCACTGATTTACCATGGTTCTAATCAGCATTTCGCACATGGAAAACTCACCATGTGTTTCAGAACCCTTTGACACTCATCTCTTTCTAATACAAGTGCCTGTTTCTCCCTCTGCTGGTTTCAGAATAAACGCCTTGTCAAAAAAAGAATTAGATTTTGACAGCTTTTTTCCTATGGTTAATTGAGGTGATAGATACACTTGACATTTATCTCAGTGCAGAAAAGAAGATTAAGACATATTTTTCTACATGCTTTCTCTGTATTAGAGGAGGTCACTTTCCAGGGTCTTTTTAATATGCCTGTGCAATTAATAGTGGTGATAATTCCGCTCCATATCACAGTGTCTTTAAAGTTCTCTTTCAAATTGACAGATAAAACTCTCTCTTCTGTACATAGGACTTGAATTAGACTAATCTTTTTCAAGTTTGCCCTCCAGGCCTTCCCCCTCACAGTCCTGAAAATTAATACTGCCTGAAAAATACAAAGGATACCATGCTAACTCACTTAGTTCAAAGAAAATGAAAAAAAAAAAAACAGCTAGTAATATTTCAGATTCCTTTAATTATTCCCACTAAATTTTTGAGGCCATCCCCCAAATTGTTACTTTTACAGTAATGCGATTTGAATGTTCCACTTGTTAAGTGTCCAATCATCTTGTGCTGAGGTTTCTGTTCCTTATTGTAAAGCAGAACGGCTTTCTTGATTTTCACAGAAGTAACCAGATGAATGTAAAGTTTAGATGCCCTAGCTTATGTAATATGGTTTTATAATAACAATAATAATTTCCAAAGAAGAATTAATTAATGCATTTCAGAAGACCGCTGATTAATTCATACAGTTAAACCCTCTTAAGAAGAGTTATTAAAAGATCAAAGCCCACATATCACCCTTTCACACCCTCAAAAAGAGTCCAAGTATTCAAAGTCTGCAGTTCACACATGCACAGTTTTGGGTTAAAGGCTATTAGACATGCTTCCTGGGTAATGTTATTATTATTTTAAAGCTTGGTATCCAGCAGAAAGGTTCTGTAAGGCAATAGAATAATATTTTCCAAATATGTGTTTTCTTCTAGGTCTATTGGCATTTGACATCTGCATTAATTGCTTGATTTTGACATAAATTTTTCTCATCTCTTTTTCTGTTTTGAAAATTATTTTCTGTATGCTAATAAGTTCAGTGAACATGCTATGTGGGCTCTTTCCTGTGAACATGTTGCCTTCGTACAATGCTTGAATTTACAGCTAGCTCAAACAAACTAAAACTTTTGAATATTAGATTACAAGAGTGTATAAATATGGCAATGCTTTTGCAGGCAGGAATGAATGAACGAACCTGGGGAGAGTTTTATAAATCCCAACTATTCCTACTATTTTCCTCACCAAACTCATGCTAGGTCTTCACATTGTTGGTGATACTCAGGAAGACATTTGAAGATGTTTCAAGAATGAAGCATTCAGTATGGATATGTTATCATCCCATTTCTTAAGTTTAATTTTTGGAAAATTTTTACATTTCTCTTCCCTGAATATTTATAGTTGTTGATTTAGACCAGGAATTTGGCCAAGTATTTAAGTGCGGGTTTGTTCAGAAGGTTGGTCCCTTCTGAGAAAATCAATGTGGGACAGTCCTTTTGGTGTGGAACATATTTAAGTATTTATCAAAGGATTTTTTTTTCTTAACACTTTTGGTTGAGACCCGTTTTGCCCTAAGTTCTGGTTCTGCCAGCAATCCATCAGGTATACCAAATGCAACTAGTGCAACAGTCCATGCCTGGAAGCTGGAGCCCATGGATTTCTCTTACAAAGCGTAGCTTGTTCTCTATTGTAGATCTGCACAGTATGCTTTTTGATAAGCAGTTCATGATTAACTTCTTGTCTTCAGACTGTTATTCCTCAGTAAGTGTGCTTGCATGTATTTTAGTTTGATCTAGCAATTCAGTTGGATTGATTTTTTTTTTTTTCTAGAGATGTTCTTGAAAGAGGTAATATGAAAACCTGGAATTAACAAAAGTATTTGCATTCCAATTGTCACTCTTTTTAATCTGTATTTCCAGCAGATGCTCCATTTTGTGCTTGTGAAGAAATTAACAGGACTTAGACACATAGCTGCTTGCTGCTGTTTCCATGGAAACAGAACTTTGAATTAAGGGTTAATAAATGAACGTCATGTATTATACACACACATTTACATATATGCACATGTATGTTTTGAGAAAAGCTGGATGTCTTCTGTACAGTGAAATGGGCAAAACTGGCACAGCTCCTCAGTCAGCAGCAAACCCGAGATCCCTCCACTCGAGGATCTAATTGCTACCTGCCTGTTGTAACATGAAAATGAAAGTTTAACTATAAAACTAAGGCTTTATTTTTGTTTGCGTTGAAATAGGTTTGTAATTTTGTAGTCAATGCAAAATGCTTATTTTTATTGGCAGAAAAATATGTTATAGATTTGTCTTGTGTGTTATTGCATATCTGAGCTTCTGTAGTGCTGAAAATATCTGGGATTTTCTTTCCTAGTTTGTCAAATAAAGCAGCTAGCTGATTGAGACATATTGTATTAGTTGCACCAGATTTGAGATACAGCATATCTTACTGTAACGTGTTGACTTGCCAGTACAAGGAGTAGTAGGATTTGGAGAGAACCAACAGGAGGAGTAAGGCACTGTCATGCCTTTACCATCTGTTGATAACCCATCAAAACCTGTGGTTTCTAAGTATCTGAGAGGCTTCCTCTCTCACCCTAGAAATTCTAGACAAACTTCCATTCTTATTGACGATAAAAAGCGTTTCCTACTGCTTCTCTTGCCCATGTAACATGCTATTTTATTTCTAAACTGTGTGTAGGATCTTTGTTCTATTTTGTAGGTTTTTTTGATGTAGTGAAGGGTTTTTTTTTTTCCTGTGTGTGGGGTTTTGTGGTTTTTGTGTGGGTGTTGGAGAGTGGTTGGTGTTTTGGTTTGGTTTTGTGTGCTTTTAATTTTATTTTTATAAAAATTTTTAATTCATGTGATCTGTCCTTACCATTTTAGCAAACTAAACCACTTGGGAATGGTACAATCTCATGTGCTATCCTTAGAACAAGAGTCCTGAAATACTTAGGGGTCAAGCTCAATTCGGAGTGTAGGCACGCCCTACCTCTAATAGTTAAATATCTTCCAAAACATCCATTTATTTCTGTCCTAGTGATCTCTGGATTTTACAAATGCTGTATTCCCTATTGGGTTTTGAATGCATGAGCCAATTATATTATCCTATGGGGTGGCTAATGCACAGAGCCCTGTGTGTGGTTGTTGCAGTTCAAAAGATTGTATATTTTTCAATGGTGTGTTTTAAGCACAGCGCATATCTGGAATTGGTACATGTTCAGTTCTTCCGAACTCTTCTTTACCTCATTACTAGATCTTTCTTTCCCTTTTTGTCTCTGGCTGTCAGGCAGAGAGATATACCCTACTTTTTCTTGCTCCTACTCTGCAAGCAATGCTGGAACAGCTAGTCTTTATGCTGCTTGTTCACCGTGGGATCGGTATGTTGTATCAAAGTAAGATAGGCACTTTGCACTTAGTGATTTAGCATTAGCTTTTCAAGTTTTTGATGGTGCTTCATGTCTTGCCTCCAAGGAAAGCAGTAGCTTCTTCTAATGGACTTGAAGACTACAAAGAGGTAGGTCATGTTTTACAAAGGGAACGCAAATTTCAAATATCTCTGGAGAGGTCGATTGCTGTATCTTAAAACTGTGGAGAAGCTGAAATTCTGAACATTTATTATCAAGTGCCCACTTCTTTTGTCACAATTGTGAGGTAGCCAATTTTAGTTATGAAAGGTCTAGGCCATAGAATAG
>NW_010394693.1:41246-47652 GCF_000710305.1 Buceros rhinoceros silvestris
AAAGAGTGCGAAACTGTAATGAAAAGATACCTCTGTGTCCTTTCTCTTCCCTTTAAATAAATAAATAAAAGGCTTGCATTAAATAGCTTGAAGTATTATGTTCACAATCAGGAAATCTCCATCTCAGAGTCCTTTCTAGGCATTTGTTAACCATTCATCAAAATTATCTGGTAACAATGTGGCTGGCATAAAGGATCCAGTGCAAAAAATTTTGTGTCATTACTGCTGAAGAATAAGCTATGTTTTTGAGGAAGTCACTACTATTTTTCTCTCAGTAGTCAAATTACAAGGCTCTTCAGTAATGATTTTTATGCCTTTCATTATTTACATGCTTCTATGCCTTAATAAAGGAGAAATATAGTATTACAGTGCGACTGGTGCTGTGAGCATTTAAGCAGCATGCACAAAATTTATTGGCTTCTGTTCCTCAATGAAAATATGCTACTGCTATTTGTTTTTCTAAATAAAAAAATAAATTTGGTTTGTGAGAAAAAGATTGTCATGTGACACCTGGAAACTATGACTCCGGACTCTTCTACTGAATTACTACGCATGCCTTTTCCCATGTAATTTCAGTGCTTTATTCTTCAATTTACATTCAGAACTGAGGTAGTATTGCTTGAAAGAGATGCAACAAGTGAAAGCATTTTTACACCCTAAGACAGAAAGTACTGTGTAAGAGTAAGGTATTGCACATTGTCTCTCAAAATGAGGTGCACCATCTCTGTTGCACTTTGAAGACATTAATTGCAATACCTGTAAGAAGCATCTTTAACTTGATAAACAGTAAACCAGATGACAATAAACCCAATTTTATTTCAACTCCTTTTGGAATTAAATATCCCTGAGATTCAAGGTATCATATGTCTTTTAGGATTTAAAAAATCCTAAAATATGTTGAAGATACTGTTACTGTTTATTTTCTTGGTTATATTTAAAGTCTGGTTACACGTGTTTTTGGCCAAATGGGAGTCCATCCACTTAGATTAGTCTGCATCCCATTGTGTCCATTGGCACCTAAACACCTCTGCAGAGTAGCATGGAGATAAAATTTGTCTCAGTTGTACCTCATGAGAGGGATTTAAGACTTGGGGAAGAAAAAGAAAGTAAATCTTTCTGTACCCCAGAAGCAGACAGGATTACGTAATGTTTTGTCCCTTTCCCTATGATGACAGAGCATAGTGTGTGGCTCAGAGTGCCCAGCCCAAAGCTGTTGTTCGGGGCAATCAGAAGTGACACTATGGTCACTGGTCCCAGCCCTAGTGGTGCCCCCATGCTCAAAGCAGCACAACTGGCATAGAGTAGAAGCTCCTCTTAGCTGTAACTATATGCATGGGGCTTTGTTCTACTAAGTTGAAACAGGAATCAAACAATGTGGAAGATGGGTTTTCTAGCTGCTGCTTTCCTGAAATGGGGCATCAGAGAAAGGGGGGGGTGGGGCGGAGAAGGGGGGAGAGAGAAAAAATTAAGCAAGCTTCTCCAGGTGCTGCTCACCAGAAATCTGGTGAGTGTACATTTGAGATGAAAAACCCTGTTTTGGCAAAATGTTGGCTGAGATCTCTCTATTAGTCTGTCTTCATGAAAAAAGAGATGTTAATGTCTCAAGCTGGCAGATGTTCACCTATCCGTTAAAATTCCTTCTGTTGGAATAATAACAAGGAAAGAATGCATAGAGTAAAGTTTTAACTGTCCAGTGCTGGTTAAAGTGGTAAGATGTAGATGAAAATAACACATTCCAGCTTTGATGCAGACACAGAATCTCCCAAGGACCATGTCTGTTTACTTCCTACATTTTAGTGTGTTTGCTGAAAGGAAAAGAAGACCAAAGTTTATTTACTACCTAATTTAGGAAATAGCTTCAAAACAGAACAGTTATCTTTGCAAACAATGCTTTGCAGGTTTTTTTTCTTGTTTGTTTAAAATGTTGTTTGATTTTTGAATAGCCAAAACTGAAGGCTTTTTAAAAAGTTGTTTCAGATCAAGTAGAGTATTTAATTTTGAGTGAATTTGTTGTTGCTGTTCAGTTTGGCTTGTCAGTGGAAAAATCAATTATTTACATTGGTCTACTTGAGAATATTTCAGGACAGCATAAAATCTCAACGTTCTTTACAAGAAGTTTAGAGCCCTTATGTGAAAGATGCCAAAACTGTAGCCCACACCTCCTTAAGCACTTTTGGATTCTAGTCAAGAATCTGTTCATCGTAGTTAAAGTTGTCATAAATCTGGATGCCCTATTCACACCATCAAAATGTGCTTGAAAAGTTCAATGCTAGAAGTTGTGCTTCCGAAATCAACTACTTAAATTCCTTTCTGCCATCTTGAGGAGTTTTGTCAGTGTCTTATGAGATGAAATCCTAAGCTCATTTTGCCAGTAGGGTTAATACTGACAATTCTCACTTTTAGGCTCGATGTCAAACAGTCTTTGCAGCCAAAAATCCTTGCCTGTAAGTGCGTTCAGAACTCTGCTTTTGTCCTTTGGCTGATTTTAGTCTACTTCTTTCACTTGTCAGAGCTGTATATAATTTTTAGAGAGCTTTGAGTATACCAGACTGACAATAGGAATGATATAACCTTGTAGTATAGCAATCTCAGAGGATGTTGAAATGTTCTGCAGTCATTGCTTATCTTACAAGCAGATCATTACCATTGCTCCTGTTTTACACATGCTTAAAGGGATACAGCAGTCTGGTTAAAAGATTCCAGCATATGTAAATCTCATTTTAAAGGTAGGTTTGATCTGGAGCTGCATGTACGAGTAATCATTTAGATCCAGGCTTTTGCTAAATTCCTGGGTGGTGGTTAAATCTGTTGTATTGCCTACAAGCAGTGTTGGGCATTGGGATGTCTGTTCCTACTCAGGCCACATCTGTTATCAAAGATGTGGCCAAGGATTTGGCCCAGGCTACTTAAAAAGTCTGCTGCCTTGTAGCCAGCTGTTACGTTGGGTAATTGGTGTTCTTAACCTCAGGGTGTTAACCCCAGGAGGATGCTACATATTAGGAACAGCCCTGTGCCATATTGTACCCTCAGAGACATGAGATGGAGAGTCCTGAATACCCCTCTGATGCCTAAAGTCAACCTTTCCATTATCTACTTATAAATCAGTAACCTCAATTTGTATCTGTATTTAGAAAAACATAAACACTAACAGTGCACTTTTCATTCAGAAGTGGCAGCTGATAAATTTTGTATGTGGTGCTCTAACACTTGGCACCGCAGTACCATTTTTCTTGTTCATAAAGGCATGCTGGCATTTACTGTAATGGAAGTCATAAAATCATTATTGAAAAGCTCCATAATTTGATCAGAGAGAGAATCAGTTTTGCATACTCACTGGTAAGCCTGGGCTCATATCACATAATTATTTTAGGGCACTTAGTTTACTAGATGACAATATATTTTCAGTCACAGGCAGGCTTACCTTGCATTTCATTTGAAGGCTCATGTACTGTATCACACGGTTATCACTCTCAAACTACGCCACATCTTTCAGCAAAACCAAGCAAGTCTTCAAGTCAATGCTATAGAATTAATGCGATTGATCAATAATAACTAAAACATAGGTGGATTTTTGTAGGATATAAAGGCAATGTTGTGGCTCAGTTTGATTTAGTGATGTAACTCAGGCCGTGAAACCTCACGTTGGAATTCCTGCATTGAGATGCTCTTAATTTGCAGCTAAACAAGATCACATGTTTTAGAAATTTCTACAGCTGTCTCGCTGGTGGCTGTGGTCAGGTTTGGTGATCAGCATGAGCTCATGGTTTGTAGAATAAATCCTGCCTTGCATAACTTTCATTTTCTTATTACTGAAAGTGAGTACAAGTACAGATTGTTACCAGACAGAATTATACAAACTTCTCCAGACTACTGTTTGCCAGTTTTCTGATGAAAGTCTAGTTCATCTTTACAGCATATGCCTGTTACTCAATTCTTTATTCCTGTAGGATCTTCAGGGATGTTACTGAAACAACGTGCCTCCAGGGTCCCAAAGGACTACAGCCTGCATATTAATAATAATAATAATCCAAATTATTGGTGCTGGGAGGAAAGGGAGTAATTTGTTTTGTTTGGCTTCTCCTGACCAGCCTGATCAATTTTTTTGGTGGTCTCGATATTGCCCAGAGCTTTTTTATTCTTCTGTGGCTTTGAGAACCTCTGAGGTCTGTTTTCTTGGATGCTCTGTGCTACTTTATCAGACCTGATTACAAGAGGAAGACATGATGGGTTTCTCTGAGAAAAAAATTAGAACACAATCAGTGAATTGACTCAGCCACAGGGAAAACTAACACTACAAGTTACTGAAAGGTCTAGAGAACAAGTCCCGCAAGTGTAGCGGCTGAGGGAACGGGCGTTGTTTAGTCTGGAGAAAAGGAGGATGAGCTCTCTACAACTACCTGAAAGGAGGTTGTAGCAAGGTGGGTGTCAGTCTCTTCTCCCAGGTAACAAGTGATAGGACTAGAATAAATGGGCTCAAAATGCACCAGGAGAGGTTTAGGCTGGACATTTGGAAAAATTTCATTACAGAGAGGGTTGTGAAGCATTGGAACAGGCTGCCCAGGGAAGTGTCGAAGTCCCCATCCCTGGAGGTGTTTAAAAGACATGTAAATGTGGCACTTAGTGATGTGGTTTAGTGGAGGTCTTGGCCGTGTTATGTTTACAGTTGGACTCGATCTAAAAGGTCTTTTCCAGCCTAAATAATTCTGATTCTAAATGTGGCCAGATTATTGTGACTAGCTGGTTTCTGCACCAGTAGCTGTTTGAAATCAAAACATGAGGCTAGGAGTGAAAAATAAGAATTACCTCTACTAGCTGTGAATTTTAACACGTTACAGTGATATTGAGAGGAAAACAGTCAGGGCCCTGAGGACACTAAGGGGTCCAGCTGTCCTTGCCTGGCCTCCCCAGGGCTTCCTCGGATGCTGCCTGTGGCCCAGGAGCAGCAGGGCTGGACCCACCTACAGGCTGGCATCTCAGCCTGTCCCCATCCCCAGAGAAGTGCTAAATGCCTGATGCCAGGGCAGCGCCGGCTCTTCTACCCTGTCACCCTGCTCCTGGCGGGGTCAGTGGGACAGCTCTGGCTGCCAGGCCCTGCCCTGCTGCTGCAGGGAACTGCCATCACTCCCGGCCCTGGGCAGGTGCAGCCCCTGCAGTGCCGTGGCAGAAATCAGCAGTCTGAGAGCTTGATGCCTAGCTGTGTGGTAATGGAAGCAATAAACCCGATAATTCACCTGGCTAGAGGAAAATATTGTTTGAGAGGTTTGAGCGAGTGTCAGCTAGAGATGGAGGAAGCAAATAAAAAGCTGTCAGTCTTGTGCTGAAACAGACTGGCCAGAAAGTTGTAATGTGGCCTAAAAGAGACTTTTGCCGCTTTTACCCTGATTTTTCTATTGGGTAATACTGTCTTCTAGCATTAATCATTCATTCTCCCCAGCCCGTGTAGCTATTATCTTTGTAAATATTTCAGAACTGTGCTTTATGCACGCTGCCTTCATACCCTGTGAGCGTGACAATGGCAACACAGGAAAGGAGTCTGGCTTCTTCAGAGCAGATGTACTGCTCATCATCTGCCCTCTGAATGCCTGATTTCAAGAATTTAAAGTAAAGTAAAATTGTTTGGTTTTTTTAAAAGCACTGAATATTGTCATTTGGTGGGTTGTTCTTGTATGTATTGTTTATGACTGATATTAATCCATATTTAGCAAGCAGGAATTGATCTAAATTCTTTGCAGTTAAGGACATATATAAAACACAGCAACAGCTGTTTGGAGCCCAGCTCTTCACAATGGTGCATGGTGGAAGGATGAGACAACAGGCAGAAGTTGAAATAAAGCAGTTCAGTTCGGACAGGGTGTAAGGAGAAACTTTTTCCCTTTGGGGACAGTGAGGCAGTGGAGCAGTTCCTCTGATCAGTCACCAGCCTTGAAGGGTTTTAAGGCCTGAGCAACCTGATCTGATTTCATGGCTAACCCACGGTCTAAGGAGGAGGTTGGTCTTGATGACTTCATGCACCGTCTTTCAACCCCAGTTAGGCTATAAGCCTGATTAAGATAGTTACCGTGATATTAGAATCCACACACCCCACCCCAATTGTTTAACAAGTTAAAATGGAAATTCATTGTTAGGAAATTAGTAAGTTGCTGCTCTACAGTAGAGTGGTTTGCCACCTCAAATATACCATTGTATTGCATTTCCTTTGGTAATTGTACAAGATTCTGCTATGGAAAAATTACTGTAAAATACCCTGTTAGTTGGCTTCTAACTTCTTCAGATGCTGTCTTGCATGGAAAAAAGTGATTTCCTTGGCAGGGGGATTGGGGTGGAGAGCGGAATTAAAAATCTCTTTCTCTACCCAACTGTGAAATTCAGAAACCTTTGTGTCCCGGTTTGAGCTAAACTTCCTGGT
>NW_010394694.1:0-4675 GCF_000710305.1 Buceros rhinoceros silvestris
CATATCTGAAGTATATTGTTAAGAGAAGTTGGAAGCAGCCACCTCCAGCTACCCCTGGCCAGGACCTTCCTCCCTAACTGCTGAAGCTCAGTTTGGTGCTCAGAGAGCCAAGGTCTCTGTCCAGGCTGAGGAACGTGACTGCTACTTTTCCATTTGCAGCAGTGAAGCTGTTGCAGTACCGAGACTGAGCACGTATCCCAGATGCACACTCAGACACACAACAAGGACGTGAACACAGCCACAGCTGTGGCATACATACGGTTTCAGACAGTTCCACATTCAGGACTCACATCAGACACAGGCACAGACAACCATGTCCCCTTCTCCTCCTGGGCTGGCAGAGAGAAGGTCACTGGTGCAGCACCCACACCACACTCTCCAGGTTCACAAGCACACCCACACTCTTACAGGCACACCCAGCCATGAGCCCTGCTCCTCTTGGCTGGCTGAGGCAAAAGGTCACTAGCACAGCACACACAACAAAACACTCTCCAGGTTCACAATCACATGTAAGTTCACAGATCCCCCTGTGCATTGGCAAAGCCCCTTGGCCTGCCTGGTACTCCTGCCCAAATCCTAGCACCTCTTGCTCTCCCCACATTTTCCTGACTAGCTGGCTGGTCCAGCTTTGAGTTTCCCAGCAAATCCACATGTACACCTTATGAATATCCAGTCTGGGGAAGATACAGCCACTTGCCCCCAGCAGCTGGTACCAGACGCATGTCTGTAACTCATAGTCCTGCTCCAGCACTGAGCCCCTCACTCACCCAGGTGCTCTGTGGTAGCTGTTTTTCACAGTTCCTGCCCCTGTGACTGGGGGTTAAAGGCCCAACTGGCTCCAGTAGCTGATATCACAGGCCAGGGGCACCTGCAGCCCAAATCTGACCACAGCCGTTGACACACAGTGTCTGCACACTCGTCCCACCATTAGCTAGCACTGAGTCCTTTCAGCACTGGCACACATGGGATACAGAGTGAGATTACACAGAGAGGTTGTTAAGAAAGGATTTAATGCAACAGGACAGAATGTAGTAATCAAGCACAGGGCTCAAACAGACAAGTGTACTGATGAACCCTGTTTTACACCTCACCAGCCCATTTTATACCTTTTTCTGTCTGTTCCTGATTTGTTCCTCCCTTATCCCTCTCCTTTGCACCAGTGGGCAAAGACTCACTGATTCACAGCCCCTCTGCCCTCCGTAACCTGGATCCTCAGCTTTGCAACCTTAATCAGCAACCTTGGTTTGCCTATAGTTTGTTGATAGCCCGTTGGTTACTGTGACTGGTCAGGTTTGTTTCTTGTCTTTGTCTCCATTATTTTTGTCTAACAGGTTAGTGCCTCTGTACATTATGGCTTCCTCAGTTTTCCCTAGCAAATCATCTGATAATGTTCTTGATAATTAATGGGATCAACATTTTTATAATCCCACATACCCTTATCAATTACTGTGACTAACCAGGTTTTGTTCTCCCACGTAGTGATACCACTTTTAGCTGAGGTTTGTGATCTGCATGTTCTTACGACTTCCTACGTTACTTACTGCCCTTTGTTGCATTGAAAAGGTTGTTGCCTAGACACCCTTAAAAGAGTAGACGCTCCTTCCACATGCATTTACCAACAGAAGTATTATTCAGAGAAATATAAACAGGGCTTGGTATATGGGTAATTTTGTGGGACTGTGCTATGTTTATAACTAACTGACAGCCAGAAACTGAGGGGATGCTTAGAGACAGAATTAAAAAGAAGACATGGGGACTTACAGCAAAGATACAGACACACTTTTTATTAAGCCCTGTAGTGATAGGACAAGAAGAAATGGTTTTAAACTGAAAGAGGTTACGTTTAGATGGGTAGGTTTAGGCTGGGTATAACAAAGAAATGTAATAAAGGTGGTGAGACACCTCTGGTTGCCCAGAGAAGCTGTGGATGCCCCATTACTGGAAGTGTTCAAGGTCAGCTTGGGCAGAGCTTTTAAGTAACCTGATCTAGTTAAAGTTGCCCCTGTTTATGCTCGGGGAAGTTGACTAGTTGATCTCTCAGCCCAAACCATCCTGTCACTCTGTAATTCCATGAGTCTAGTATTCCAACTGGTACAATAATGTGTAAGAGAACCAGTAAATACAAGAAGAGACTTCAGACAGAAATGTTAAGTAGACTTTTCAAATAATTTATTTAATTACATACAAAGATACATAAACTGGACAAAATAGGTTCTGAGGGTATAACATCTAGCTTAAACTTTACTTTGTAAAGTATTTTATTCCTATCTATACTGTTAGCAGTTGTGAGTTTACAGTGCTAGCAGCCCAGTGTTTTTTGTTCACCTTTGCTTCCAATATCCACAAATTTTCCCATATGATTATTATAGCATTCCATTTTTCTATAATGTAAGTAATTTCTGAACACTTTAAAGTTTAAAGATAAAGGAAGCTTTATCCTTCCTTCACTAGTGCTCTGCCATTTTGATCCTCCCAGCACTGTAGTCTGTTCATATTATTTGAGGACAGTAATTGTGAAAATTTTTTATTTTAGTTCACATTCACCTTGAACTTACTTCACAAAGGTAGAAATAATTACACTTGCTGAAAACTGATGAAGAATCAAGACCAACTGTTTTCATTTACATCTATATGATGCAAGTGAATATACCATAGACTCCAAGGCAATTGAATAGAACAGAAAATGCTGGTCCAGCTTTCACAGAATGCATAATGAAGTGCTTTCTTCTCTATTTTCCTGCCTTCCCTACCTGTGCATATAAAGAGGAATGGAAGAAGGAATTTTATCTTGTGTTTTCTGTATAATAAAAGCAGGGACGGGGAATATAATCTCCTATGTCAGGCATATGAGATATCAAAGAAAGTGAAGTAGGTCTAATTCTACTTCAGATTGTGTACTGTCTTGAAAGAACCTTGGTCCTCATACTGATTCTTTTGTGCTCATATTTGGAACTGAGAATATTATCCCCAGTTGTGCAATAGAAACGATTTGTTCCAGAGTCCTTAGCCAGTAGTGTTCCAGAAACAAGGCAAACTACAAAGCAATTCTCCCAACACATTTGTCAGAACAATGTGATACATGCCCATGTGCAACAGTAGCAACAAAGCACTGATGATATTTCTAAAGCACGACTTAATTAAGTTCTTGTTCATGCAGTAAATTCAACATCAGACTCCCAGGCCTGTCCTACTGTGTTGAGAGACATTAAAGTTACATAGCAGACGTTGGAAACAAGGACATACTTCAGGCATAATGAAGAAACCCTGGGAAAAAAAAATTCAAGCAAATGAGGAAACAAAAGGAACCCATGACAGATAATCCAGTAAAAATATTTGATCAAAAGCTATTTTTATTTCTTTTTATGTAAATGAAAGTTCTAAGGAAATGTTCTTCAATAGAAATGAGTGAATTGAGGATTCTATAACAAAAAGACAGTAGCAATAATAAATAAATAAGAATGTGAATTAAAGTAAGCTAAAATGAACTAAGCTAAAAGTTTCATTTCCCATGATAAGGAAAAATTGGTCTGTAGTTACAAACAACTAGTGTTATTGGTAATTGTTATTACTGAACTGTTTTGTTTCTCTGTCCTCATAGACCTACTCAAATGGAGAAGATATTCCAGATGTTGTATTTACTCCCCTTTTAAACTTCTATATCATAAATTCAGGTATATGGGAGAGATGGGGAAAAGTTAATTTTTAAATGATATTATCAATTATTTCTTGTGTGAATTGTGGTGCAAAATAACATTTAATGGAAATACTAATGAGAATTTTACTTAAGTTTATACAGCTCTTTGAAGGACTAAGAATAGATTATCAGAAGAAAACGTTCATTGTATTTGCAAGTATATTTCTCAGCATCCACATTTATCTGAGGATAAAAACTGCAGTTGTTCTTTCTGTAACACTTTCATCAGGTACAGGTATGTCTCACTGTTCCATGACAGTGATGCTATGGACCGACACATTCCTACTCATATTACTTAGTAGCAATTCCAGAAGAGGTTTGCCTGTGTCTGAATGCCTCTGCTAGATTTCATAGGTAGGGAGACTGTGGCATATCTGCCATTACTCTGGCCTACTTCCTCTCTATTTGTCTGAAGGAAATGAGAAGCAGAACAACTGTCTTTAGAAGTCATGTATTTTTATATGTGCTGCTTGGTAGTTTAAAGCATTTGGTTGCATGAAGACATATCACTTAATAATTCTGTGATTTGTGTCCTTCATCCTACATTGTGATGGAATTGGTTTGTGATCAATGAACAGCATGAATTTGTCACTTATCAAGTAATATTATAGTCATCCTAAATTCCAGTTTGCAATCCAATGTTTTTAATGACAGCAATTTTTTTAAGCCTGAGTGTAGTTTTAGCCATAAGCAAAATTTATCTTTCCTTGTCCTCTGCTTGAAATCACATCAGTCTATTTCCTCCACTGATTTCATTAAATTGTGAATTAAAATCTTTTCAGAAAATGGGATTATGCAACACTGAAAAAAACCTGAAGAGTCGCTGTATATAGAAGAACACTCATATTCCACTTACCTGCCCTGCACAACAGTGATAGCTCTTGTTTGCTTTCAGTTGCTTCTACATGTTCAAGGTCTTTATTGTAGATTGTTCATGGATGAAGATGTTTTGGGGAAGGGGGGATGAGAAAGGGGAAAGAG
>NW_010394694.1:4758-16318 GCF_000710305.1 Buceros rhinoceros silvestris
AAAGAGTGGAAAAGAAAAAGTTTTATCAATATGTGTAGAAACAAACAAGCAAATATACAAAAGCCCTGCTGAAGAACTGCTGAGAGTCAGTCCTTCTGGAAGTGCAGCCCATTTACTAATTGCTTCTAGTGGAACTGAATGGTTGTAGAAATGTGGAAAAGATGTGATTGAAAAAGGTGGCCTCAACAGAACAATGAGAAAAGAGAGGAAGAAAAGCAAACAGAAGCTGAAAGAAAGAAATGTGGCTTTATTTATCATTGTTTTTTGGTTTTCACAGAGAGTACAACTGGTTGATCAATGTAAACACAATTAAGTATGTGCCTGTTTTTTCCTAATATTATTTTTAATCTATACAATTTTTTCCTTTCTTTTTCCCAGAAATGTTGTATTTTTAGGAATCGATTTTTGAGATATTGTCTTTATTCTGATGAATAGAAAAAAAATGCAATATACAGTGTCTCACAAAATAATTACACCGTATTGATAAAGTTCTGAATGGAATTTTGTATTTTAAAACTATTTTATTTTGCAGTATTGCTTTAACAAGTAGATCCACGAGCCCTGTAACTAACAAAAAGCAACTACCCTGTGCATCTGTGCACTGACCGAAGACTTTCCCCTGATTCCTACATTTATAATGTCACATTCAAGGTCTCTTGGGTTCATTGAAGAGGGACACACAGACAAACTGCTGGACATATAAGCACATCTGTACATAAATTACTCAAGCTGTATTATGATTTGGTAATTCTTAGTATCCTAGAGATCCCTCTGAAGAAAAATAAATTCGATTATTTGATACAACAGTCTTTAATAAATGTTAAGAAAATGATTGCACTATTTCAGGTTGTACAATTTTGATTTTAAACTGTTAAATTATTAAACTTCCTTTAAAAATTACACTTGAAAGTTATTTTATTTAAGGTTACTTTTAAAGGATCTATTAAGGTATATAAGTGAGTCTTTGAAATATTTTTAACAACATTGATACATTAAATCAAAATTAGTAACATTTCTAAGCACACCATCATATCTTATACCCACATTGTTTTACATGCTACTTTATGGCTATTTGCATTAATTTCTAGCTCATTTACCAGTCTTACATTTTCTATGACTAATTTAATCTCTCAGCATTGTAATCTTAGGTCACTACTTTCTGAGGAACTGCACTGACTTTTTACGTGATATATCATAGTAACTTCAGTAAAAAGGGTAATACTGCACTTACACTTCTTTATAGCTCCTATCTTCTGTAGAAAGTCTGGAACTGCTTCATGGAGATCTCTGCAGGATGATTTCAGCTTTTCCTTTGAGGAATTTCAAAGATGTTTTCCTTCAGATTGGAAATATCTATATTTCTGTGACACTTTCACCATGAGAGCAATGTGCCACAGTTATGCACGACAGAGAATGCTATAATATGTTTATGTATCAAATATACTGTATTACTGCTAGTGAGGTTAATCCTTTGGTATTTTTGAATAGCACTTAAAATATTTGACTGAAGGTTTCATTCATGTTTTACCCAGTGCTTCCAAATAAATCTTCAAGTTCTGCATTAGTTTGAAACAGACCTAAAAGCACCTTTAGAAAACAGAAATTCATGTTTTCATTTGTGCCAGATTTTAATTCAGTTTATAACTACTTTTCTCCAAATATTTAGAACTACATATTAGATGAATTAATACCTGAGTAAACAAATTTTCAAGATTTCATGTGCTGTGCATCATATTGAACCTACTTTCTTCAGCAAGCGTTTGAAACATGTAACTGATGAAACCATTGGCAGTTTCAAGTACATTTACAAATGAATTTGCATCTTGGCAAATAACATATTTCCATTTCTAATAAAAGCCAGTAGTGTTTGTACTGATTTGATAGTCCTCAGGATGCTCAGAAGTCTTCTGACCTAGTCTTGGCTGAGCTAGTTTTATTTTTGTGTTACGATTCTCTAGAGGTAAGAGAATCCCTGGCTCCCTTCTTAGCAGTACGGATATAGTCTACCAGACAGACTACAAGGAGCTGAGGGAAATCTGTCTGACATGCAGGGAAGATAGTATCTGATCCTCATGGTGGGCTACAGACAGTGAAGGGAGCAAGGCAAGACTGTGTTCCAATCGGAATTGAAGAAGGGACATTCTGACTTGTTAGATAAAAAGGATGTAAGGCAGAAGTAGCTCAAAGGGTGATGGAATGAAATCAGGCTGGAGAAGGACAGAAGCCATATACATTGACATACTTTCCATTAGAGCAAAAAGAGTTCACTCAAGGCATGAAATAGGATCCTACATTCATTAGTCCTATAATTTTTCTTGTAACAGGCAATAACAACTCAGTAGGATAACAAAACTCATATAAAAAGATTCCATTTTCTAAGGATATAATTTGCATTTTTGATAACTGTATAGAAAGATGAAGTGGGATACTGTAGCTGTATGTGATGGAATTGTTCATATACGACTTGAATGAAAATTATACGAAACTTTATCAAGTCTTGGAAATAGGTGCATACAACTCTAGTATGTAGAATATGCTTTCTTGAAAATTTCTCAATTTCCTGGAGATGGGACTACTCAAATGACTCTGAAGCAACAAGTACTAAGACACATAAAACATTTGCTAATCAGAACTTTGACTTCTGTTACAAATAAGGATGGAGCTGACAAGTTGAAACAGATGCTGAGACTTATACATGCTTTGATAAAAGTCTATTTTAGAGTTTACAATGTTTGGATTTACATTTTATATTCACAGAAAACTTAGTTAAGCAAGACAGCACTTTTATTTTTTGATGTATTATGTTCAAGACTCCTTTAAAAATTTAATACATCATGCTGCATGTATCAGCAGACCAAACTGATATAAAAGACCGACCATTTAGATGGGAGCAATTACAGGACTTATGTTTTTCAGGATAACATCTGTAATGGCACCTTTATTGTTTACTGTATGGAATAACTACAGGTGTAGTTGCTAAAAGAAAACAGGTGGAATGGAATAAGTGTTTCTTAACCTCAGGATTTAAAAATTAAGCCTCCAGGGTAAGCTAGTTATTCAGATTGCTGTTATATTCTGTGGTGCAAATTACATTCTTAAAAACAATCTTTTGGTAATGTATTTATCATCCTACTGGCTTAATACTTCCTGATCTAAAGAAACCCAAACTACCAAAGAAATCATAACAAAACAAAATGAGAAAAACCCACCAACCAAAGAAACAAACAAACTAACCGCCAAAAAATCCTAACCCCAGATGAATCACTGTCTGGAGGTGCTTTTTTCTGTCCAGTGAGCACGGAAAGCATCTGGATGACAGCTTATGACCACAGAAATAACTTCGCTGCAGATAAGCTTTTTTAGATTAATTCTACCTATGTTTGTACACTGAAAACATTGCTTTGAGTAATCACATATACTAGAAGAGAACTGTTCTAAACAGAGCAGGATGAATACTGGCGGAGAAGCAGACAACTCTTTTATGTCAAGAGATATACTGAAGGTTATTTCACCAGTAATTTAACGGCATACAGCGGAGTTTCAGCTGTTAAATGTTCATTCACTAGATCAGATCTCTTGGTGAGTCTGGAGGTGGCAGAGAAGGACTCATCAGCTGGCATGGTTTTTTTGGTGTGGTACATATGGATACCTCAATATTTACCAAACACAGGAAATTTGCAGTGCTATGTCTTTGCCTAGCTTGGAGAAGAGAATGACAGACTCATGAGAGCTCTCTGCTGCAAAATTATTCCCACTTTAATCACAATGTAAACCTAAACAACAGAAAAGACGTGTTGTACTGGATCTGGCTGGGACGAGTTAATTTTCTTTATCACAGCCTGTATGGTGCTGTGTTTTGCATCTGTAACTAGAACTGGGCTGATAACACACCAGCGTTTTGGCTGTTTCTGAACAATGCTTGTGCAACACAAAGGTTTTATCTTTTTCTGCTCTGCCCCACAAGAGTAGGCTGCCTGTCAATAGGGCGTGGTGAATAAATTACCTCTTTGCTTTGCTTACATACTTACATACTTTTGTTTCACTTATTAAATTCACTCTTTCTCAATTCATGAGGCTTCCAGTTGACATCAGTTTTCTCTTATAACGTTTTAAAATAGATGTTTTAAGCAGAGTCTTATGAAGGAATGAAGTTTTATTAGTTAAAAAATTCCTAAGTGTTTTTTGTTACACTCTTTAGGCATACTAGTTTGTGCCAATCACTTTCATGAATACATTATGCCAAATAAGTACTAGTACTTTGTCACTGTTTTACCATAACCCATAGCAAAATATTTCTTACATATTTTCCTCCTTTTCCTTTAAGCAGTAATAATACAGATTTTGCTATTTTTTTAAGTAACATTAACATTAAAGTAATAAAGCCAGCTGTGAAAATATGAAACTGCAAAATGTGCATATGTGCAGTGATCGAGCCAGGACAACAGTGTAGATACCTGTACATGTGTTCATTCTACTCAGAATTTGCAGCTCCATCTGGCTTGGTTAGTTTTCAGATGTTAAATGACTGAGGAAGTTCTCACAGGAAAACTTAGTTACTCTTTTTGCAGTTTTTGCACCTTTGAAATTTCAATCACAGGTTTTCTTCTCTAAACTTCCTTCCAGTAAATTTACCAGTACCCATATATGGAGTGCCAGTGCTGTAGCTGGGACAGGGTAATTTTATACAAATTTTTAGAAGCTTTAGTTTTTTTTATTGAATCAGATTTTTTTTTCCTTCGACTTAGATGAATCTAGGTTTTTTGAAAAAATAAATTCTAATCTGACTCACTTCTACCCATTACTCATTATTAAGCTTAACCTTTAAAAGATGTCATGATCTGAGAACAAAAAGTTTACCTGTTGTTTCAGTTCTACTCAACTAAATAAAAGAAACTTATAAAATGCAGTGCGCTGAACAACTTGGTGTTCTTTAAGTACTTATTAAGACTAAGACCACAATTTTAATTCAAGAATCATTTTATTACTGAAAAACATCACTATCTACTCCAGATAAGAACTAGCAAAAGAGAGTTATAAGACTCTTCAGGTATCCAGTCTTCTGAGAATTATGTCATCTAACGTCCATGGAGGTGATTCTCCACAATCCATTTCTTTTTCTGTATCTCAGTCTCTGTTTCAGAGTTTCATGGAAATCTTAATTTTACAGTTTTAAATAGCTTATGAATTTTCTAGCTATCATTTGAAAAAGAATCCCTGTTGTCCAGAAAAGCCAGAAGAAGCTGTTTTAAACAAGTGTGTCAATTATAGAGAGCTGACAGCAGTATGCAAAAAAAAAAAAAATACAGTGAAAAAGTCTTTCACCTGTTCTCTCTTGAGATATTGAGCAAGAACTCATTAATGGAACATTCCACATTATGATGTAAAAGCATTGCACCAATAGACTATGTTGAGGTTTTGATAGGACTTTCATCTAAAAAGAAGAGAAAAATATGCTTGAAATATTAACAGCTCTTATTTTATTCAAAGTATCCGTTGCTATACTGCAAGGGTTTTGTGACATACAGGGTTACACAGAGTTACAAACTTTGTGTGCTTTAATAATGGCAAGGCTATGTTATTATAATTTTGCTAAATGGATGGAGATATGTTTCACGGGTATGGCCAAAATACCATAGACAAATGGTGCATGCTTCACCACAATCAGTGTCATTACTAAATGTGTGTTCAAAAGCTGGGGGAATTTTAATTGAATGTGGTTGCAGCCTATAATTGAGCTAAAGTCAACTGCATCAAAAGAACTGGGTCAATAAGATGATGTATGGACTCAGTTTTAGTTTAAATTAGAACTCGGATTCAAGGGCTGATCAAGGATAGATTTTTCAGGGTTTTAGAAATTGCTATCATAACATTTTAACGCAGTGTCTAGGAACTTAAAAAAAGAATTTCTCTTGTCCTGATGCTGTCAACATCCTGGATTAAAGTTTTATTATTATGGATATTGGCACTCTGATTTTTACCTTTGTGGAAATAGAAGCTGAAGAAAGACTCCAGTCAGCTTTGGACCTAATCCCAAATCATAAATTCATAAAGGAATTTCAGCTAAAGAAATCAAACTAGAATTTTACTTTGTATGTTTCAAGTATTGTTCTTGACACTTTTATATCAGTTATCTCTTTTAGTATGAAGCTGCTTGGTTCAAAAATGAGTAGAACCAACCCTTTTATATCTGACTAACAGACTGTTGGGGGGTTTATTGCATTTTTCCTCAAAAAGAGCAACTCTAAAAAGACAACATTTTGTGATCTCAATATAAAGAAAGTCACGTCCTTATTCTTAAAGTTGTTATGACTTCTCAAATACAGCAGAATTTATCTAGCATGTCCATATATGACTATGACCAGTCAAAATACTTAAAATATACATTTAAAGATCTGGATGCATTTAAACTAGAGCTGTATTGCTCAAATGAAAAATTGATATAAGTAGTCAATGCACAGCAATAAAAAAGTCTGTGCACAGAAACTGCAAAAGCACGTGTTCTTAAGCAGTAAGTTTACTAGTAGTGTATGTAGAAATAATTTTCTGTTGGTCAGAGTCTGGTTACCACAGTGCTGGGCAAATTCTTCTAAGATCCTTAGTAGGAACTGGCGATTTCCTTCTCCAACATTGATCTATTACATAAAAAGATGTAAAGATTCAAAGGTTTTCAATTACTCAGAAGAACACTTCAGGAAGCCATTCAAAAGTCTTTGCAAGTACAGCCTCTAATAAGAACTTTCCATTCTTAGATGTGATCTGTAATTGCATTCTCCAAGACAAACTTCTAAAAACTACACTGTAGATGGATGCAATTTATGGGGTCCAAATAAAGAGTAACTACATGAAATCTTGTGTCGTACAGATTAGACTAGATATTCTAATGATCCTTTCTGGCCTTATAATCAATGTATAGGTGAACCTTCTCTGAGGGTTGAATTTCAGTTCCCATTACAAACCTACACTCTGGAAAAGCACTGGCAAAGCATTGGTAACAGAAAATAATATGCATCTTCCTAATTTTTAAGAAAACCTTCAGAACAATAATTTTGTTACTTGATTTTGAAGAATATTCCTATGTTTCTAGCAAAATAATTCTCGGCTTTTTATGTATTTTAAAGGAAATTACTTTTTTCTCTCCCAAGAGCATTTTATATCCATTCTCAAAATTAGTTTGGCAGTTTTTGTGAGTGCCTGAGTCTAAGCTCTATAATGATGCTGGAATTTGTAGTGTGATCTTTGAAAGAGGAGAAGTATCAGTAGAATATAATGAATTTTACGTAGGAATTATGCTGTGTGCTTAGACAGATTTAGCAGAACAGAATGGGATTCAACTTGCGTAATAATAGCAGATAGTTATACAATTAGGACATTAGTTACTCAGATCTCATAATTCAGTTAGAAAATGTCAGGAATATATGGGAATTATACACAGGAGCTAGAAAGTTCAAATGTGTTTGATATAAACTTCTATGATTCTGATACAGTTAGTGGACGTTTCGGATTTGTAGGCAATTGCAGTCTTTGTTATTTATGATTTCTCATATCTGGGTTGCCAGCTAAATGAGAAAAGAAGAAAATGCAGTATGTGCATAACTCTGCTCTGTACCTACTGAAATGTAGTGGCCATTGATTTCCTATATTAGAATCTCTGGGTTCTTTATGATACGTGTAAGATGGCATGTCAATTCTGTAGTTAAGTAAAGCCCTGTGCCAAAACTGCAGACCATCCTGAATAGATTGTTGGCTAAATACCTTGTCAAAACTGTATTTAGAGCAGGAAAATTTTGAAGATTTGGAGCTTATTTGGTACAACTCTGGGAGTTCCAGACAATCAGAAAGTCATTCTTAACAATAACTTGTCTCTTAACATATTCAGCAAAACTGATAAACCAACTCTTCAGTTCCTACAGAAATAAAAACCTGAACGTTATTAAGGTTACCTTTTTTTTTTTTCCTTTTCTTTTTTTCTTTCTTTTGTAATGAAAGAAGTTGAGCTGGAAGGTGAAATTTGTCTTCTTTCCAAAACACATGTTATCTCATTAAATGAGAACAGCTTGTGTGAGAGGAAGGATGGGATCAACCTTAATGGAAGAAATAGCTGTTAGACTGAGTCCAAACAGAGACAAATCTCAAATTATTGCATGATATAATGAGCCAGTAATGCCTTTTATAAACATTTTTGTCTATAATTTAGACACCTGACACTGTAAAACCAAAGACACCTGAGCCTCTTAATACCATCCATATATGACACTACAAGCCATTGGACTTCTAAGAGTAAGTCACAGACTTACTTTTTTGCTTTCTTTCTCTTAGGAAACTAGTTTATTGCAAGTATGCTGGAAGCGAGTATGCTTTCTTTTCAAGACTTTTCTTCTTACAGTTTGCTTGTGACATAATGAAGATGTGAGATCTAATGTAAGGATTCTGTGGATGGCTGCAAAGCCGGTGCTTAAAAAGTCTGCCATTTTCAACAATCCTTTTATTTTCCTAATTTGGTATTATGATAACTACTTCAATCTGTCTCATAATTTTGAATTTTTTATGACTTGCAATGTAAAAATAGTTTACTAGAAAAATACTTTAAAACATAATATATCTTTTAAAAAACCTAAATATTTGTGATTATGTTTTTGTCTATTTGCATTTGTAAAGCTTAGATTTTGTAATTGACTGAATTAACTGAAAATCCATTTCTGAAGCATATTTTATTAGTGTTCTGCTACAGCCATAGAAGTACATAGCAAAGATACAAGGCACAATGCGAACATCTCTACAAGTTTGATTTCAAAGAGGTGGTGTAGGTTTCAAGTCACACTAAAAGTGCTGATCACTGCAGACATCCATACTGAGAATGTTGGATATGTAGTCTTGCCCTCTGTAGTCATCAGGGTACATATTCCTTCTAACACTAGCATTTCCAATCAATCACATAAGTAAAAAAGAGGTGAGTGCAAGGAAACAAATACATAACACTTAGCCTATCTTTTCTTCAGGCAATGGAAATGTGGAAGATGCCTCAGTCTCTACCTTTTGACAGTGATTGCTTTTGAACTGCATGGCATGAAAGAACATCTGAAAGACAGAAATTTCCAGTCTTTCTCCATAGTGATGATTTCTAGAGAAGATTCCTAAATTAGGGGCCATGCCTGCCCATTCCAGATCAGCTATGAATTCCTAAACACCAGGGCAATTCCAATCCGGAAATTTAAAAGATTAATAAACTTATTACAATGCAATATAAATGATAAGAAAAGTAGCTAGTGTGTGGGAGAAAGACAGAAAAAGACACGGCCGGAAGCTTGGTATTACTGGAGTATTTTGTACATAGCAGTTATATATAAGTGCCAGAATATAGTTTATGATATGTAGTTTATGATATTTATGGTTACAGAGTATCAACTCCCTTCCCCAAATTCTCTATTTATTTTGAGCATCACCTGTATTCTTTATAATTGAAACACAATCTTGGCAATTTATGGCGTATTTCCAGCAACATCCTGTACATGCATTCACAATACCCAGCTTGGCTTTCTGTGTCACTACAGTAAACACTTCAGATGAATAAGATGTGAATGAATCTTAAGATGAATACTGCAGATTTGGATGACTTTGGTGAATTAATGTAATAGGCATTAACATCATCCATATTAATTGTTCCTTTGGAGTATTTTTTTTGGTAAAATGTCAATGCAGTTTAAGAATAATGTGTTTTGTACATGGAACATACTGAAATCATTGCTCTGTTGCCTGTTTATTGCATGCATAATACAATTAATTATGACAAAGTTATGTAAATTGACAACAGCTATTTTATTAATATTAAAATTAATCTGCACACATTTTCATTGGAATATGCAAGGCATTCTAAGGTTAATCCACAAAGCTTTTTAGATGCCTGTGTTCACTCTTTGGTTGATATTGATGTCTTTAATATTACCACTGAGCTGCTGTATGGACTGGTCAGTATCTAGTCAGACTGGTCGCTATCTACCATACCCATTTCTGTGACTGTCAGGTGTCAGGCATGCTTCTTGGCTTTAACCAAACAGTAATTAATGGAGTAATTAATGACTTAAATTACACCAGCTCACAATCATACAGCTTAAACTGAGAAACACATCATTTCAATATTCTTTTCAAAAAAGTATTGAAATTCTAGTTTTGATTGATTCCAATTATGTTACTACACCCAAAACTTTAGAATGCTGAAGCATTAGTCTGTTTTAAGATTAAAGTCATTCTTATCTCAAGACATGTTAAATGAAATTTTAATATTTATTCTAAAATCCAAAATATATGATGTTGTTGTGGGTTAAAACTCTGTGGCTGTTAAAATCAAAAGGGTTTCTCGACCAGAGAGTTTTGGATGGAAGGTAAACCCACCAAAACCTACGCAGAGCGGAGCTTAGCAGCTAGTTATGGCTTGAATTCAAGGCTTTGTGTGGCAAAGGAAAAAGGAACAGAGGTTTAAGGTAAAGGGGGTGAAAACAGAAAAGTTTTAATAGTGAAAAGCGGAAGCTCGTTGTGGCTTGAATTCAAGGCTTTGTTTAGGCAAAGAAAAAACAAACATAGGTTCAATGTAAAGGGGGTGAGAACAAAAGAGTTTTAATAGTGAAAGGTCCGGAAGTCAACAATTTTAAAAGATAAACAGGACTGGAAGAGAGAGATAGAGGGAGAGATTGATGAATAAATAAATAGGCATATACAAGTATAATAGAGTCTCCCATCTCGACCCACATCTCCTGCTTACAAACAAAGGACCCGCTGCACAGTCGCACTGCTGGTAGAGGAGGAGGAAAGGAGTTTTTGTCCATCACCTCACGAAGTTTTCAGTCCAAGAAAACTTCTCCTGGGGCAAACCTCCATGAGGTAACGTAGTCCTTCCTTCTCCGGGGTAGCTGGGAGGAGTCTTGGGTTTACCAAGGGCAAAATTCTGAGGCTTCTTGCTCTCCCCATCTGCAGAACGGGAAACTGACCGGAAACTTCAGGGAATGCCTGTGGGTTCCCCGTGTCTGCAGAGGCTCTGTGCTGAGCATCTGGAACCAGTTTGCGTTCCCCTTCGCCATCGGTATCTGTCCCTCCGTGCAGGATCTGGGGGCTTACAGCCGATTTCACCCCTTGCCGGGTTGAACTCAGTCCAAAGCCCTCCCACGCCGCCAGTAATTGGCAAAGCAGGAAGGTCTACCTGCTTCACAGAAGGAATCTTTTCTCTCTCCGATGAAAAGTTCTCTCAGTCCTGGGGCTGGAAATTCCAAAGTGCCGTGATTCTTCTGAATTCGAAAGTGCCGCAGTTTGCCCGGAGGAAGTGTCTCGAAATGCCCCTTTTCATGCGCTTATTCACGGAGGCGTGTCTGAATATCTCTTCCCTTCCCAAGATGTGCAGGAACTCTTTCTCACGGTTCGGGGGAAAGGAGAAAGGAAGAACAAAAGCTCCCCTGTGGGGGTAGCTGGTGCTTTTCCAGCGGCTGAAGGCCACGATGTTATTGCTCTGGTGAGCCGCAAGCTGTGGGATCTGTGAACACCTGCAGAAGACTCAGGCTAATGCTGTTGTGAAACG
>NW_010394694.1:16636-25405 GCF_000710305.1 Buceros rhinoceros silvestris
AGCTGTGGGATCTGTGAACACCTGCAGAAGACTCAGGCTACTGCTGCTGTGAACCGTTGTCAATAACTGGATGTTTGGGATAGACTGGCTTGAGAAAGGAAGGAGCAAAACTGCACAAATAAGATAATAGATTCTTGTTTTTAGGCTTGTTAAGAAACATGTTAGGACTTGTCCCTTGGTGGAAAATTACTGCCTTTGGGCTAGAGAGTATATAAGGTTTGCTGTGATATCAATAAAGGTCTTGGCTCGCCGAATCTCTGTCCATTGACTTCCTGACTCTGGACCTGGGATCGTTGGCTGACACATGCCTCAATACGCCACACTCACCCCCCGGCTGGCGCCATTTTTAACCCACCACAGATGTACGGTCAAGTGGCAGATATGAAAGAAATATATTTTAATACATAAATACTTTTCTTAAACTAAGATCCAATTCCAAAACCTTCCCTTCTCTGTATATATCCAATGGATCGTTGATGCTTATCCAAATTCATTATGCAAATTCCCCATGTTTTCTGTTGCAGTTGGTATCCCCTGAATAGAGACTTGACTGTGTTTCTGGGAGCTCTTACTGACAGGAAAGAAATTGTGCTTAGCGATTAAGCTAACACTGGCTGAATACTTGAACTTGCACCATGACTTACTTAAAAGTATGGATGTAACCAATTTTTTGTATATAATTTTTTCTTTTAGAATGAGTTTACCAAGATCATTCTTTGAGGGATATCAAATAGCGATGATTTTTAAATAATGATGCCCCACCTCTCTTAGCATATCAACATGACTCCTTAGACATTAACATTTTCAGAACAAATTTATGTCAGGTGTAGTTTCCTTGCAATGTAATACAGCTAGACAAGTTCTTTTGCGGTATTGACTATCTTTAAGGAATGTGTGAGTGTTTAAACATTTCACTCTCTGGATTCATTTAGCAGGAGAAGTATTCATCCTCAGTTGAGTGTGTTAGGCATTAAGCATTCCAGTTCTCTGTAGTACCTATCTCTCATTGACTTCTATTTGAAGAATGGCACATTAAAAATATAATTAAATATCAACTGAGTAGATCATCTGTGGTTTAGGGTTTAATTTCTCCCTATTTTAGATTAGTGCCATAAGCACTGAACCGTAAAACAAAAGTGGGAATCAGTCCGTGTAATCCAGACCACACTGGGACAGATGTGTCTCGCCTTGTAGTCATCTGAAGGACATCAACCTACATTAAGAAACATTAGCCTGAGTCATCTGCTGGCCAAGCTTTAATGCATGTATAATGAAAAGAGGTAAGCAGCTGACTAAGATGTCCTAGATTTCACTTTACAGTTCTACAAAATGCATGTATCTCTAGATTATCTTTGTTGAAAATTTAGAAACTTCAGGTAGTCTGGGTTGCCTCACTGCCAAACTAAGTACACTAGATTTCACTCTCAGTATCTTGACCGCATACTGTTTGAAATCAAAGTTTAAAAGTCGTCTCTCTTGCTTTCTGTAAAATGACCATGAACTGACCCCTAATACTGAATTTAAATGTGCCAGCCTTATTCACAATCATCTTTAAATAACAAAATGGTACAAAAAAGCAATTAACATAAATTAAAACATAAATTTTAAACAGCCAGCTCTTAAAAAAATTCTAATCAGACACCTACTGACTCAAGATCTAATCCTGCTGCCATTGAAGTCAGGTCATACATTATTTTAATTTCTTCTAGCTAGCTTGCTGGTTCCTACTTCTTATAATAGCATATATCACTGCAGCATCTAAATGTCACTGAAGAAATAGTAACTACTCTAACAGCTGGCCAGTGATCCATTTTTTTCCCCTCTGCTTCTCTTAAGACAGTTAGAACTAAGAATAGATTTTTATTTATTTTGTTTTAAACCACATCTTATATCTTTATTTTTCTTATCTTCTATTCTAACTCCTCTTCTATTGCTCGATGCTATCATCAGTGGTATTTGGAGAAGCTTATATTTTAATTGGAAGGGTGTTAAATTTATGTTTATTTTATTCTGGTCAGATAAAGCTTTGGTTCTATGGTTGAAAAGTGCCATACCACATATTTTTTAACATACTCACTACCATCAGACTGACAGTTCCTTCAGAAAACAGTTCTAAATTCAAGTCACCATTATGAGGACAGACATACTCTGTGAGATATCTCGGGCATTAGAGATCAACAGAGATTAATTTTGAAGGTGGTTCATATAGGGTGACTGTTTCAGGAGTCTTCACATTTATCGGTGTTCTGGGAGAAGAGGGTTGCCATTTTCAACATATAAATAAGGAGACATCCACGTTCTGAATTTGCTTAATTCTTTATTGCTATGGTGCTGATACCACAAAACCAAATATTAATGAGATTCCAGGAGAATGCCAAAATGTGATGATTTATCACTACTAGGATGAGATTGAAGTGTATCTTTTATTAGCTTCTACTGAAAGGAATTATTAATTCTCAGTAAAGACTCATCTTGCAGTCTTGTCTGAAAGAAAATAGGAAATGAAAGAAAACACATAGCTCGCTTGTAATCCACAACCTTAAGACATTTTATTAACAAATCAAATAGGATGTAACTGGTGGAAGATAATACCAGAGACAAATACCAAAGAAGCTGCAAAGGATTAGAGGAAGATACAAACAAAAAAAAAGCTTTCAGGTTAGATTAAGAAGACTAAAAAAAATAAGCTGCTCAACTACTACAAATACATAAATTCTGTACGTAGTAATTAAGACCAGTGACACCTTGAGTCCTGTTTATGTACATTACACTATCCACAGCACAACTTAAATTCTCACAGCTGTTACCAAAAGTCAGTCTTAGTCCATTACTTTAATTAATCTATGCTCATTATCAGGATGGCAGTCTTTCTGTGAACAGAAAGTCGAAGAGGAAGATGTATCGCTAGCAAAGTTTTTAGAGCAAATTGCAGGAAACTGAGACATTAAATTTTTCTACCCCAGTGAAGTTCTTTGATCTGTAACAGTAACAATGACATCTTTAAATACAACCTTGAAATAAATACTTGAGGGCTTGCAAATCTGGTGCATAACACAAAATGTCATTTATACTAACCAGCTGCTTTCTCATTTCTTAATAAATTAAGGGGTGTCACCTAGAGCATATGGGTTTATGATGATCTAAATATTCTTCCAAGATTATGAAAAAATACCTCTTGTTAGAAAAGAAATATGTAATTACAGCAGCTAATTTAATAAAGGGGAGGGGGGAAGGCAGCTATATAGGTGTGATTCAAAATCAGTGCATTCTGTTGAAGACAGCCTACATAACCTACTCGATACCGGGTCTTCCTTTCACTCCCTCATCTCTCTATAAGTAGTACAGCTATATAAGATATACAGCATGAAAATAAATGTTATGTTTAACTGTTTCTTCTTATGGCTAAAATATGTACTTTACTGTTATTCTATCAAAAAGTTAAGTACATTACTGAAAACTACATTAAATCTGAATTAAAAGTCAAAATGTAAGCATTAACTATGGGGAAACTTGTAACAAGAATGTTTAGTAATAATAAACATATATATTACAACTCCTGAAAATTAATTCTGGGTGTTGTATTTTAAAAATATAAAATCTGTAATCCTGTGGATATCCCTCACTGAAGTAACAAAAGATCTCTCCAATAACCAAATAATTCTGAAAAATACATACCAAAATATTTACATTATCTCAATATATCCCAGTTAAGAAAGGAAAATGAAAGCAAAGAGGAGGGCACAAAGAAGAGTGGAAGGCACAAAGAACTGCAAAACTCCAAGATGATAGGATGTAGAAGGTATGTTTTGTCATTTGTTTGTTTGTTTGTTTGTTAAACAGGCAAGCAAAGCCCTCTTCAGCTCAGTTAATTCCTATCAACAGAATGATGAATACAAACTTTAAGAAGTACTAATTTTATTCCCAGATATATGAGTAGTATGTACCTGGCACCCCTGTATCTAAAGTATTTCTAAATATTTCTCTCAGTGATCACATGATGGGAGTTTAAAAATGGACTAAATCTGGTCTGTTTAAACTCTCAAATTATTACGGTGGAAGCCCTTGTTATGCTGCTCTCTATAGGATTCATTCATGGATTGGATTAAGTGGTATGTTGAATGTCTTAGTATATTTAATATGTCCTTTGATCTGGAAGGAGGGGTATTGAAATTGTAACAAAACATGTCAATAATCTTTGAAAGGAGGTGGCAATGTATGTTACTGGGTAATACTGTGAAAACAAAGCTGAAGTAGATAAATAACAGTAATCAACATTTTTAGGAACGGAAACTGCTGATTTATATTGAATTGTTCTATACTAATAATAGCTATATTAAGCTTCATTATGAAATGTGAATAAACCCTCAGAGTAGAGAAGAGCAAAAAGAATATTAAAAATAATACTGCTATTACAAATTATTCCATAAAAATGCCATCTTTGGCATGTCACATACATTCAAAAGAAAAAAATTAATAAAAATAATTGAGTTATAGAAAGGTTTCCATAAAATATAACATATTAAAAATTACAGCAAAGGCTGTCAACATTCTGACAGTGGACACATCAGGTTTTGTACCCACTGTCAGGTCATTAAAGTCACTGGAGTTTAAATTGCGACCCAACATTTATCATGGTTTCAAAGCAGCTTGGATTAATAGCACATAGTTTAAAGAGTAATGCATAATTCAAATGCTCATGCTGTCTTGGTCACTGCTCAGATCACAGATTTAATGCTTTTTTTTATTATTTGAGGACATAAATAGTGATGCATCCCAGTAAATATAATTTTGCCATTAGCACTAGAAGGCTATAGACTTTTCACTGACCTGACTCTGCAGGGTCTTGACACTTGTCTGAGCTTGTCCTGTCCTGGCTGGTTTTAGCTCATCAGTACAGCCAGCAGACCTCAGAGAGCAATTAATCTCACCCTAGAGTAGACATTTACATTTGACCAGCCAATTCTTGGTTGCTTTAATTATATTATTACAGATTTCCCCCACGTACTGTAGATGTGTCCCACTGCTCTGTTTCTGATTTGGCTGCCTGCCTGTGCCAGTTGTCCTTGTGACAGTGTAACATAGCTGGTGTTAGGAGACAGAGACCATCTAAATCCTTCCTAGGCAGAACTTGATGTTTCCTGATAAAAGAACAGAGAGAAATTTTAGGTAACATGAACTTAGTCCGAGCTCAGTCATCCTAAAAAACAGCCAGGCCTGTCAAATCTTCTTGACTTCTAGGCTTTTAGAACTTGCCAATTCAACTAAGTGCGGATATGATCAGAAGGAATAAGAACTACTTGTTTATACATTGAGATTTAATATATCTTTAAAAATATCTTCAAGATATGCTGTATTTTTGCTATATGAGATGCATCTTTCCACACAGTTTTGTGCTCTGCAAATGTTTTTGTTCTAAAAACCACAAAAGAATAAACTGTAATGTTTCATGTCTATAAGTTCATTACAAAAAAAAAAAAGGAGGAAAAAAATAAAAGTGAGAGAATCTACAATAACTCAAAAATAAGCATAAAATATAAGAACCTATATAAATTAGTTAGGTGGATACAAGTTTTATAGACATTTAGAAAGTTATAAATAGATCTTACATGTACGAGTAACAGTGTTGGATGTACCCCAAATAGTACTGGATATCCAGGTATTTACTTGTTCGGCTTGTTAACATTGCCTATTTTATAAAGTATAAATCTGAGCTCAGTAAAAATGAAGAACAAGATATTAGTACAAAAGTCAGTTATATGCATGTATCTTATAATTCATAAAATTAATTAAATTAACTTTAAACTTTAATATACCTATGGAATAAATCCATTAAACACTTCTAAAGACATAATTTTAGTGAATAAGAAGGTTCTCCAGAGACATAAATCAGTGTGTCAGATCCTACAATTTGTCATAACTCTGCTGATGTCAGTGGAATAATATTTTTCATTGAATGAAAATGTTTTTCTAAATATTTTTATTCTCTGTTACTATATCCATTGCTTGTTGCCTCAGTCTTACCTACAATTTTCTATTTTATTTCTAATTTTATAGAATTGTTTTCTATGTGGTCTGAATTTTGTTTAACTATTTGCCATACATTATCTTCCAACAACAGCTGTGTTTTTAAATCTATGCAATGACTTTTAGCTATGTCATTCCCATTGAAGTCAAAGGGAAACTCACCACTAAAATCCTTGTTTGCCACTTCGAAAATTCACAAGCAAGAAATGAAATTTAAAAGGTTCAGTGGCTAAAAAAGAGCCTTTGTTTTTTGTTAAACTCACTGAGTATTAAGCGGCTCAACTTGCTGAGCTGCAACCTGCATGCTTCACTGGACGCTGTAGTTTCATAATTGGCACTGCTGGTTACCTCTAAAACCATCATCCACCAATTCATAGGTCCCAGGATAACATGGAATGGACCTCAATGTGCACAGTTGGTTTCAAATTAGGAAGGAAAATTCCAAGAGAACTATACATCATTAAAACCAGCTTAAATAAATAAATAAACAAACAAACAAATAAATAAATAAAAGCTCCATTCATGTTTTGGGCACTGCTTTTAGTCTCCAGTCAGAAACAAGTCTGAGCCTACTTTGCAGAATACAGTGTATTTTTGTTTACTTGGCTGGAATCCAAGGAATGAGCAACATAGAATAACGAGAAATAATAATAATAATAAAATCCCAAATATATTTTTTTTTCTTGAACAGTGTAATCCCTAAGAGACAGTATGCTTGTACTGGGCACCATCTAAAAGCATTGCCTGGCAAACAAAATAATTCAGTAAAGGATGTTCTCCATTTTATAAGACATGAAGAAAAAAGAATGCAAAGCCCAAAGCCATTGCAAGAGTCAAGTTAGAAGCATTAGACTACAAAACACTTATGCATTATTAAATATCTCAGCTGTGGAATCTGAGCACTTCTTAATTCTCTGTTTCCCTGAAATAAAAATTTTATTTGTTAATCATTAAATGGGACAATAATTCTATAACAAAAAAAAGAAGAAAATCCAAACGTTTATGAATACAGGAAGTTTTGAGAAACTGAAATCTCAGATATTCACCAAATATTTTGCTATTTTGGAGTAGTCTCAGGGGTATGCTAGCACATCAAGGGTCTAACATGTGTATAACACATCTTTAAGGTCTTAGTTTTGGTATAACATGTTAAAAGATGTTTATGGGTTGGGTATGCAAGGAAGAAGCGTGAAGAGACAGAAGGGAGAAGGTAGATCTGCACATTTACAGCATGAGAAGGAGATATTAGAGTAAATCTTAGACAATATGATTTCTTTATTTCGAGACATTACCATATACACACTCTGCTCATGATTTACATTCATCTCATGGATTGTCGTAAACAACTTTTTTGGCCACCTGTCTTTTTGTCACTCATAAGCAATGACAACACTTCTGTTTGGGGTGTAAAAGAAGGACTATGCCAGCTGAGTTTCATTTTTTCTCCTTCATCACTTGGCCCACCACCAAGTGTCTTGCTTCTTCATTGACACCACCCTTATTCTGCTGGTTTGCATTTTTAGTTATGCAATTTTGTCAACCCACTAGTGTTGGTTTCCTTAACAATGTAGCTGAACATTGAAACCTCATTCATTTTGGCGAGGTATCCCTGGGTCCACAATACTGTCAGGGCCCTGAGGGCACCCTGCTCAGCCCTCCAGGACTGCCCCAACCTGCTTAGAGTCCAGGACCCCATGTCAGCACCCCTGGGCCTTGAGCTGCTTTCCCAGCAATGCTGCAGCAGGGCTGGTGTCCAGCTCCCCACAGACCTGCCCTGTTCAGCCATAAGCCCTTCTCCAGTATTGGCCTGTCTCCATCCCCTGGATGATGCCCGATACCCAGAACTGTGGCTGCCCCTGGTACTCCCTGTCTGCCCTGTTCCTGTCAACCCTCAAGGAACAGCTAGCCAGCGCAGTGTCCTGGCAAGAGTTACCTTGAAATTGCCCGGGTTCATGTATGGATTATCCTGGGATACTATCCAGCAGTGAACTACGCACAGTTTTGGCATATTCTATTTAATTTAAGAGCTTATCATTGCATGAATCATCTTTTGGATGCACCTATACTTCTGTAGAATAGCAAGGCTCTTAGCCAAAGTGGGTCAGCTATTTAGATAGTCAAAAACTTTTTCTTGTTTTCTTTGAAACCCTTATGGACATGGAAACTGTGCTAAATATTCCTAGGACCTATGTTATTAGATGGGATCTCACACACACTCTCTTATTGAACACCTATAGCTCCTCAGGAGCTGAATTTCATCAAAAAATAGTCAAGGAATGAAGTGAATCACAGAATCATTTGGTTGGAAGAGACCTCTGAGATCATAGGGTCCAACTGTTCACACTGTACTGCCAGAGTCCCTAAACAATGTCCCTCAGTGCCAAAGTGAAAGTTAAAAGGAGTTTCCAAAGGCACATATTTCCAGTAATAACCCTCTCTCTTGCTGGCTTTCCCCAGAGTCTTCAAGTTTGAAAGCAGTTCCAAGTAAAAGTCGTGTGACAAAACTCGACAGAGTAAAATCCTAATAATTGCCATTGACTTGGCCACATTTGCTGCTTGCTCAGTGGTACCAAACGTGATGGACTGACGTTAGGTATGATGCCTTAAACAATTGTTTTCAGACACATGTTGCTTTTTCATGTAGTAAGTTGTACTGCCTGGCTACAGGGAGCAGCCCCTGCCCCCATACCAGTGCCCCAGGGAGGTGCCAGTCTCCCTGCCTTGGAGGAGGGGCAGAACCTGTTG
>NW_010394695.1:0-35598 GCF_000710305.1 Buceros rhinoceros silvestris
TTAAGCACTGCAGAGCTGCTTCTGTGTGGGCTTGCCCCAGAAGTTCACTAGAGGGAGCGCTTGTTATTTACAGATATATAAAATGGATCGAGTAACAAACACAATTAAAATTGGCTATAAACAGCAGATACTGGGTTTTTATTCATGCCAGAATACACACCATTCTTCCTTTCTTGGAAAAGGGTATAATTCTCCCAGCTATGCAAGGTTTTCTCTGTGTGCTTCTTCTGCTCTTCCTGAAATGCACCGTTTTCTTGACCTTAATGTCGTTTGTGGTAATGCATGCGAAATGTCACTTGGGTGTTTACATAAAATAAAACAACAGTCCGCTGTAATTCCGTTTCCTTTCCTTCCATCTTCCTTCACCTCCAAAACACACCAAAAAGAAAAAAAATTACTTTTTAGTTGAAAACTTGGCTGTATCTGTTGGAGGATGATTCCTCCAATGAGGATCTAAGACCTTTCTATTGTATAATATAAGGAAATACTGCTAGTACATATCTTTTTATAAACAGTTAGAGTATGTGGCACCCTATGGTTACTTTCAATGTGATTTCTGTTTTCTGTTGTCACTAAAAGGGGGACATCTCTTCACAGTGCTTCACACTGAGGAAAAAGAAATGATTCACTGTGCAGTTGAACAGTTTATTAATGGTATTTGGAGGTGGGGGCAAGAGCAAGGAAGAATCTGTTGGATGAAGAGATTGTCTGGCTGTTGAAAAGACAATTGCAATGTTGCTTTCAGGCTCTAAATAGCCTCTCCCCACAAAGCAAAATTAATCCCTGAAGTGGGTAGGAACAGCAAAATGAACCTGGAACATATTGTTTTATTTCCCATGGTAAGAAATGGCTCCACAAATTGTTCAATGACCTTTCATTAGCTCTACTCCATTTTTTTTTTATCTCACGGAATGCTGTGTGCTAGTGAAGCGTGTGGATGTGATGGATTGCCTGTCTTGGAAAGAATACATAACATTAGAAGCAATACCTGTGCTGATGTGGGGCAATTTCAATTGACTGGAATTATTCACTTCTTGTGGATGGTTCTCCACAGGCCTAATTCTTGTATTCTGTTTAAAGCGGTAGAATATGACAACATACAGAGACAGCTTCACTCTCCCTACTTCATCGTGATGGCAGAGAATTGGTCTTGTTAGCACAGATTAGGAGCACACAATGCAGAGCAGGCACTTTCTACTAATTTATCTAAGTGCACTGTGCCCACTTCCATCTCTCTTACATTAAAAATAAATGGCAAAGTTTCTGCTTTTTGCTTTCACCGAGGAGTAATTAGCATCTGTAGCAGTACTGGTTTATGGACTGTCTGGTCAAACTGTAGCGTGCTGTAGACTGAAAAACAAAAATTAGATTTAAGTTGCAAAAACATGTTGTGCTACACCTGCTAGCAAGATGTATGTTTTAAATAGTTGTTGTACCATGCTGTCTGATATATTACTGATTATTTCAGTTTTTATGCAGGCACCCATGAGGTGCTTTCACATACTGACTTTCAGTAACAATCACTTAAAATAAGTCCAAATACAAAAGTTTGAGAGGTTTTTTTTCTACTTTTAATCATTTGGGGAAAAATATTTGACTGTGATTCAAATTAACACTTGAAAATTACATATTTTCTCCACAATGTTATGTGTTACAGGTGGATGCCAATCATAAAAGCATCTCTTGTTTTCACATACATCTTTTAAATCCAGAATTTTTCTTCGCTGTTTATGAAGTGAAATGCAACAGCTGTTGGCCTATCTCTTCATCTATTTCTGAAGCAGAGAGGAGCGACGGGTTAATACTGGTAACTTTCCTTAGTAGTATATTTCTCTTTTGACAAAGAGAAGCATTCCACAAGATTCAGTACTAGTGCAAACGTTGACACCCCAAAGACTTTTTAAAAAAGAAGTGAAACTGCATTATTGCAATTGTAGAACTATTAATTTCTGCAGAGCTTTTAAACAGACAAGATCCCCTGTACAAGTTCAGCCTGCCCTCCCCACTCATGTTTCACCTCATTCAGAAAGATCAGAGATATTTTGGTAGATCTGGCATAAGTAGCTATGGCATCGGTTCCGTGTTTCAGCAGCAAAGCCTCTAGCCTAGCCTTGATTCTCAACTCACACATCTGGAAGGTCAGGGCAATCGGCGACAGAATGCTGTGCTGAGTTCTCTTTATTATTGCTTTTTGCTCCTGGCAATTCGTCCTCATTTCCCAGAGCCTGACTGTGAAATATGAAAAGCTAAACAAGGGGAGGATGTCCAAGCCAGATCACATTTGATTTGCTCGTAACACTGCTCTTTTTGTACTGACAGATGCTGCCAATATGTCTCAGAATGTGCTGCCGGGGCTCATTCATTTTAAGATTTGCATCTTAAAAAATGCCTCACAGTCATTTCTGTTGACCACATAGAAGGTTTATACTAAGATGCAGATTAAGACAGCTGAAATAATCATCAGGAGACCCAAACCACTGACAAAGTTTTATCAAAGTTTGATTCTGGCCCTTAATATGTATATACTCCTATATCTATCTCTATACATCTATCTCTATATATACACACACATACATATATGTATACAAACTACGCAATGCAGACTCATGGCCCTCCAAGCTCTCTCTGCAGCCAGCAGAGACACACAACATTGTGAGGGAAAGCCCTCAGGTGTTCTGGCGATTCCCTTTGCAGGGATGACAAGCCGCCCTAGGATGAATTTTTAAATACTCTCCTCCCTTCTCCCCCCAGATATGCCAGGAGGTAGAGAGACAGACCACTTCTGAAGTGTTTAGATGTGAAAAAAGCCTTGGTAGTCAGAATGAAACTTCTAAGTTATGTAGGTTCCACATATGGCTAAAACTGGACAGCAATCATCTTATAGCCAGAGACTGAAAGCTCCCCAAAACATTAGGTTTTTGAACTTGCAAATGCGCAGATATTTGGGTACTGTTGCTTGAACACATCTCAGTGGATATCAAACAGCCTAAATCGCCTACATCTGAAAACTCTCCATCATGCTCCTGGACTGAGTTAGGATCATGTTTCAGCAGCAGCCTTCTAGTTGTGGGTTAATTCAGGACATTTATCTCCTGATAGCTATTTGATACAGTTTCCTATTTCCACTTCCTTTGATTTTAGCAACTGCAAGATCAGGCTGCTAAATGTGAACCTCGAAGTGTGGATCTTCACTGGGCCGTGCTCAAAGTGGCATGAAATCTGCCACCAAGATACAAGAATGTGCACAGACCCTCCTGCATGTTCTTGCTCCAGGTCTTCCCATTACATTTGGGGAAAAAAATTAGAACTGAGACTGTTTATACTGCGAGCAGACAGAGTTTTGGGAAGGCAGCTACAACATTCTCACCTATTTTGCGAGAAGAGAATCAGTATTTGTGAGTGACAATACATACAAGTGGCAGTCTCTGTGCAAGTTGTCTCTTTGCAAGCCATTCACAGGGATTTGGATAAACTCAAACAAGGGTGTAGGAGGACTGGGAGATACAATTTAGGGCAAAGCTTCCTGCACGTTTTTTGGTCTGTGTAATTGTTGTATTTTCTCATAAGAAGCCATCAGCAATGCTGTCTATACAAAAGGCTGTCATGAAAACTATAAAGAAATGAGATGCAGCTTTGGCCATCAAGCAAAAATCCTTACACAGGAATTTATGAAATTCAGATGGTCTTTTTCAAGGCCCTGGAGTGTGCCAGCAGGCTTTAACTGCCCTTGCTAGCATCACCTGGGTCCCCCACTGGTGGATCCTCTGCCCAAGGGCCCTGTCTGAGCCATGGTGTAGGAAGTCCTGACTTGCTTACTGTATTCCTCGATTGACCTTGGACTGGACTTGCACCTCACCCTGTATGATGATCACCAGGCAGTCATAGAGGCCTCTCCCTGTCACCAGCCTAACCCCACTTGGGTGCTGCGGGACAGTGCCCTGGCTGGTAAAGGTGCTGCCCCACCAGTGCTGCAGTGGCTCCTCTTGCATCTTGGAGAAACACCAATCTTGTTGTTTCTTGAACAGCTGGCTCAAGTCTTGCATTTGAGGTAGATAAAGATTCTGGTAAGTGCTCTCAGAACAAGCTGTTACAGGAAAGGTGGGCATTTGCTGAATTTCACAACTGATGAATAACCTTCTATTTAAGCTCTGTGGAGAACTGGATGAAAATTGTGAGCTGAAAATACCTTCTGAGCCTTCAGTTAATTGAGAACAGCATGAAACAATGACTCTGCTAAATGCTTGTTTGTGATACCAAATTCATCATAGAGGCTTCTCGTCATCTATCACTAGGATCTTTGATATATTTCCCACATACAGATCATTCCACATAAGAGGTAAGTTAAAACAGGATTCAGAAGTTTTCTAAAGCTCTGGTGTAACTATCTGGTAGCAAAGCTGCTGTTGAGAAGTGGCGGCATCTACTCAAAGAAGAGGGATCCACAGTGGTGCTGATCATCCTCCAGAACCTTGAATGATAGGAAGGGGTGAAGTGCTCCTCCCTGCCACCACCTTGCCGGCTGAGCCTCCTTTTTTTTTCACGCTTTCCCTTCACTTTTACCTACGGAATGGCAAGATAAATGCCTTGTCATGAAGGAGGACTTGGATTCAGAGGCAACCCTTCTCTGTTTTCTGGGATGCTTGACTGCATTCACAGCAGAGGATGAGCTCACTGTAGAAGTTCACTAGGCTGTTGAGTAACGTGCACCTGACACAGCATTATGCTGGCACTGGCCTCCATCAGCCTGGAAGAACATCCCCATGAACCACTACAAGCATTGATACTGTGATCAACCTGTAACTGGACATGGGAGCTGCTGGAAGACACAGCACCTAACTAGCAAGACCTGCTGGTGGCCCCTAGTATATGGACAGATGTGGCCAAGTTCATCCAGCCTTGTGCTTGTACCAAACAGCCTCCTCAAACACCGCAGTGTTTCTTGCACCCCCTCGCCAATCCCACCTCTCCTTGGTAGCTTGTGTGTCGATGGATTCCCTGGCAGATCTGTACCTCTTGCAGAGAGTCATCCTATTTCACCAAGGTGGGTCACTTCACCCTCCCCACCACCCACCCTCCACCCGCTCCCAAAGGTTGCCCTTAATTGTTGATTCTTCCCACAATCCTTTGATGTTCGATGGATTCCCTGGCAGATCTGTACCTCTTGCAGAGAGTCATCCTATTTCACCAAGGTGGGTCCCTTCACCCTCCCCACCCCCCACCCTCCACCCGCTCCAAAAGGTTGCCATTAATTGTTGATTCTTCCCACAATACTTTGATGTTGTGGCCTCTCAGACAGCATCTTACAGAGCAGTTCACAGCCACATTTTAGAAGGAGGTCATGGGCCTCCTCCCAGTGCAAAACCAATCTGCAACGCCCAGAGATGAACAGACCAATGAAAAGAGGACTTCCTGGATTTATCTCAGATTTGTTTTTCCACTTTGTCTTATCTGATGATCACTCAGCAGTTGAAGGAACCTGTCTTCAACCTGGCCCTGCTCAAGTGCTACAGGACAGTGAGGACTCTGCCTGCCCATGAGGTCTGAGTTAATATTGGCCACCTCAACTTCAAAAGGAAAGAACTGCAGACTTTTCATTCTGTTTGTGGTGTTTTCAAAAGATTTCAAGTAAGACACTGGCACCAGGCATAATGAAAGGAGATTTACAGAAAATGGAAAATGATTTTGCAAAGCTTAGATACTATTCTATCAAACCTCTGTGCATAAACAGTTCCTATACATGCTACTAAATCCCAGTGACTAAAATATAGTTAGTAGTTATCATCTGGTTTTTGGTTGTTTTGTTGTTTTGGGTTTTTTCTTTTTAAATTATTTATTTGATTTTTAACAGTAGTAGTATTACTTCTGCAGTATCAGGCGACATAATTTTCTGTGAGAAGAAAAGCCCATCTTCCATTTCCTTCCCATGTTGTCAAATTTTCCTCCTTCTTTCTGTGGCCAATGTTCAATGAAGGCTATAGAGAAAATAGGTAATATTCCAAATCTAAAGTAAAAACCATCACTGATGTGCCTAAAAAGCATATTTGTGCTGGTTTTGGCTGGGATATAGCTAATCTTTTTTATAGTAGCTTGTATGGGAATATGTTTTGGATTTGTTTGGATTTGGTTTTGGATTTGGATTTGTTTTGAAAACAGTATCAATAACACACAGGGATGTTTTAGCTATTGCTGAGCAGTATTTACACCTGCCTGCCAATGGGAAGCAGTGCATGAATTCCTTATTTTGCTTTGCTTGCATGCACATGCTTGCATGTTTGCATGCTTTGCCTGTTCAATTGCGTTTCTCCCAACCCACCAGTTTTCTTACTTTTACTCCCACTGAGGGGGAGTGAGCGATCCGCTGCGTGGGGCTTAGTTGCTATGTGGAGTTAAAACATGACAATATTGTAGGTTATATTGCATATAAGTACAGAGGTCCTTGGTACCCATAGTATGAGCTGTTTATTGAGATCTTTTATAGGCTCTTCTTTTCAACATCCTCTGCACTACTGTTTATTATACTACTGTGGATTTAAATATCTTCAATTTCACTTTTGGCTTTCTGTAACTAGTTCAAAGAACATAGAAGCTGTAGTCTGAGTTTTTCATCTGAGTCTTTCTAAATTGCTCATTTCTATGGTTAAAACAGTAGCTTTGATTGCGATTCTTACGTGACTTTGGGGAAAACACTTGCCTAGCTGAGCACTGTTTCTTACCGACTTTATTGAGCGGAGTAGACCTGAGAGATGCTAGGCAGAGGCATGTATTTTCATTTTGCAGCTTCCTTGGAAGTATATAATCAAGATGAAAAATAAAATGAGTATCTAACATTTTTTAAAAATGCTGATACCTGTGACAAATAAATGAAGACATTTCTGCAAGATTTGTACAAAAAGCATGAGAAATCAGCCGCTGCATGTCCAAGCAACAATTCCTGCAACAATCAGAAATATACTGAAGCCTACCAATGATTGCTAGCCATCTTTATCGCAGGACAGAACTATGAAGAAAGACAGCAGTGCTGTAAAAACTAACCTGAGTAAGAAATTATGTGTTAGCAGGAAGTGCTAGAAAATGTGAAAGTAAGGAGAAATAAGGCTAAAAACTCTGTTCTAGAGATGTCAGCTTCAGATATAGTGTAGTTTGTCTTGACCTGCACCGCAGGAAAATCTGACACATCATCTGTGTGTAGGATTTACTTCTTCTGCCAGTGTCTAGATGATACAAAAATCCCGGGAGTTTCCAATGTCCTGGCTGCAAGACTCATAACATGACTCATAACATAACAGCAGGTGAGCTGTTTCTCCTAACTAGTGATTCTGCAATGACTGAATAGAATAAAACTTTTAAAATTAGTTTTCTATTTAACCTGCATTTTCCTATTCTGTTTGCAGTAATACAAAACTCACGATGGGAAGAGGAGCCAGAAGAAGGAAGTTACAGGCTGCCTTATATTTCATATCTTTGGGCAGTAGTATATACATAATGTATATGTCTGATATAATGACAGTCCCATTTGAAGCAACGCTTTTCTGCAAGTGGGGAGGGAATAAAAGTATTCGTATCAAGTAATTTTAATTATAAAGGAAATAATGAATTCTAACTTAATATTTTCATATACATACCCTGCAGTCTAATTGCTGTATTTCTTCTGCTTTCATATGAAACAACCACATGAAGCAAGCTCTGCACCAAAGGAAGAGGTAAGTTATTTAGTGCAAGGCGACTTAATTGTAAAATCACAGAATCATAGAATTATTTTGGTTGGAAGAGACCTTTAAGATCATCAAGGCCAACTGTTAACCCAGCACTGCCAAGTCACCACTAAATCATGTCCCTCAGCACCACATCTATATGTCTTCTAAATCTCTCCGGGGATGGTGACTACACCACCTCTCTGGGCAGCTTTTCCAATGCTTGACAATCCTTTCAGTGAAAAAATTTTTCCTAATATCCAATCTAAACCTCCCCTGGCACAACTTAAGTCCATTTTCTCTCTGCTGTTGCTTGTTACTTGATAGAAGAGACTGACCCCCACCTCACTACAACCTCCTTTCAGATAGTTGTAGAGAGTGATGAGGTCTCCCCTCAGCTTCCTTTCCTCCAGGCTAAACAACCCCAGTTCCCTCAGCCATCCCTTACAGGACTTGTTCTCTAAACCCTTCATCAGCTTTGTCACCCTTCTCTGAACATGCTCCAGCACATCAATGTCTTTCTTGTTGTGAGGAGACCAAAACTGGACACAGTATTCACCAGTGCTGAGTACAGTGGGACAATCACTTCCCTCCTCCTGCTGGCCACACTATTGCTGATACAGGCCAGGATGCCATTGGCCTCCTTGGCCACCTGGGCACACTGCTGGCTCATGTACAATCGGCTGTCAACCACCACCCCAGGTCCTTTTCCATAGTGCAGTTTTCCAGCCACTCCTCCCCAAGCCTGTAGCGTTGCAGGGGGGGGGTCTGAACCCTTCATCAGCTTTGTCACCCTTCTCTGAACATGCTCCAGCACATCAATGTCTTTCTTGTTGTGAGGAGACCAAAACTGGACACAGTATTCACCAGTGCTGAGTACAGTGGGACAATCACTTCCCTCCTCCTGCTGGCCACACTATTGCTGATACAGGCCAGGATGCCATTGGCCTCCTTGGCCACCTGGGCACACTGCTGGCTCATGTACAATCGGCTGTCAACCACCACCCCAGGTCCTTTTCCATAGTGCAGTTTTCCAGCCACTCCTCCCCAAGCCTGTAGCGTTGCAGGGGGGTGTTATGACCCAAGTGCAGGACCCAGCACTTGGCCTTATTGAACCTCATACCATTGGCCTCAGCCCATTGATCCAGCCTGTCCAGATCCCTCTGTAGAGCCTCCTGATCTTCAAGCAGATTGACACACCCAAGTTAGATATCACCTAACTTGGTGATATCTGCAAACTTACTGAAGCTGCACTTGATTCCCTCATCCAGATCATTGATAAAGATGTTGAAGAGAACAGGCCCCAATACTGAGCCCTGGGGAACACCACCTGTGACTGGCCACCAACTGGATTGAACTCCATTCACCACCCCTCTCTGAGTCTAGCCATCCATGAAGTCTTTTATCCAGCAAAGCATACACCCACTCAAGCCATGAGCAGCCAGTTTCTCCAGAAGAATGCTGTGGGAAGCAGTGTCAAAGCCTTCGCTGGATTTTAGGTGGAGAACATCTCTAACCTCATCCACTAAGCGGGTCACCTTGTCATAGAAGAACAGGTTAGTCAAGCAGGACCTGTGAGTCATAGGACATGATTTAGAAAGGGAAAATTTCATGACTGCAAGATCCTTTGACCTGTAAAAAGAGGAAGTCATGATAACAGGCAGATTGTTTTGTTTAAAAGACTTTGTAGGAAATAAATCTGGGCAAAGCTGTAAAGCCTAAGGACTTTGTGTCTGCGGCTTCAGTTGCCCACCTTACCCTTTGCAGGCCATCATAGGTGGTATAATATATTGATATCTCCACTAGATTTCAGTGATATTTGTCTGGCTTCACAAGCTTACTAATATTCCAGAGCACTTGTTACCTCTTCGAGAAAGCCTTTGCTTATCGAGCTAAGGGCTGTATTTTTTCATGCTTCTTCCCTTCTGATTATGTGTTTAAATATTTTATATATATATGGCTCATTGTATATTGTGGATTATGGTATTGTATAAGGACCAGAAGAATTTAAATTCTGTCAGTGGTTATCTACAACTTTATCATCCTTCCCTATGAAGCTGGGCTGCCCCAATTGTCTTTACAAAGATGGATGTTGTTCCTGTAATCTCAACCAGTTTAGCAGGGACCCATGACTCTCTTTAAGCAAGTTCTGCTGATCACAAGCTTGTAGCAAAGTATAAAGTTTTAGGCAAATGTTTGCGGTTGTCCTGACTTTCAGCTCAGCACTCTCTTTTTGTGCTCTGCTTGTCTTTCACTGACATTCTCACATGTCCTTAGTAAAACTGTCACTTTAGAGCTATGGCACATTATTTTGGGAGTAAAGTGGCATCCCTGTAGGAGTAAAGTCTTGATACCTGCCAAGCCCAAGTGCAGGACAGCTAAGAGAAACTCTCGCAGTACACAGAAGCAAGCTATTTGATAGTTGAAATGCTTGTCTAAGAGACTGAAATTGAATCTCCCTCCCTGTCAAAACTTCTGTATAAAGCCTTCCAGCTAAAGGAATTAAGCATGGTGATGCATAATTTTTGAGTGTGAAGCCATTGCTCCAATGGACACGTCTGCATAAAGTGCATGGAAGGAGTCTAAAAAGCCTAAAAAAGTCAAAAAAGTCTAAAAATCCAGTTCTAAACAGCCAGTTGGAAAGAGCCTAAACTAGTCAAAACCGAAGTCAGGTGTGGATTTTAAGCTTTCATCTCAGCTCTCTGCAGGGGGCAAGTGCTGAAGCTCTCTCTCCCAAGGATCAAGCAGTTGCTTTTTTCCTTAGGATCATTCTGTGGGAGGATCACAGGATCTTCACATTTCATAGGCTCCCTTGGGTGGCTTTTTATAGTACTCAGTTCAACAGTGGCTACAGGATTCTTAGCAGACCTCCGTGTCTCTGTAAAATCCGTTCCTATGCTAAAGCTTCTTCCTAAAAGATAGCTTTTGCACGTTTTCCTCTGTGTTAAATGACCCCATCCAGCCCTATGTGTTTTGTAAAACTCTGATTGTTATGTCTTATATTGTATTTTGAGTTATACGAGGCTAAATCCAGGTTTTAGTCTACCTTTACTTTGTCAGTGGGGCAGATTCCAGAAAAGCAAAAGCCCCCAGACAAATATTTGATTTATAAATTCCCCGAAGTCCCATGGATTATAGGCAATCTGCTTTTCTTTTTCTATATTAATTATATAATTACATAAAACTGTGTTGAACTGAGTACTATGACAAGCCATATTTTATTAAAAATTTATTAAAAAGTATTCAGACCTGACCATGGTTAAACAACGGTGTGAAAAGCTCCCATGTTTAAGGCAACAGCTCTTTTCTGAGACAGGGTTTCAGTGTTGTAATTACAGATCTAGTTAATCTATTTAGCTAACTACGTATTTAGCTCTTGCTTAGTTGTGTATTTCTATTTGCATTTTATGACGCCAAGTACTTTACATACATATATACATATCCATCTCAGGAAAAGGCTGACGTTTTCAGAACTGCTTAGGTAATTTAAGTCAGATTTTGCCTTTTGGAGTCACTTAGGCTTCATAAAGAAACATTTTACTCAACATCCCTTTCCAAAGACCTGCTGGTGTGAAGCATGGGCAAGGTGTCCACAGCAGCACAAGTGAGTAGAACAGGGACTACAAAATAAGAAAAAACTAAAGTCAGATAGCTGGTCAGTTTATTTTACTTGTGCTTCGTGCATTTGGTGCATAGACATTCATTCAACAAGCTGCTGAGAGAGGAATTGAAACTGGTGTGATGAGAGTGAGGGAAGGTGAGCGAGATGTGGATGCTGGAGGCACAGGGGAGGAGAGGAAGGTGACCTGTACTGGTGTCGATGCACCATGGCGAGCTGATAAATGTGAGGAGAAAATGGACTTCCCTGTGGAAAGCTTTCACTGTCCTGGACAGACATATGTGAATTTAGGCACTGTGAAGAGGAGTGTGAACATTTGTACAAAACCAGCGAGGATGTTAATGAATTAATACTCACTGAATTCAGAGCTTATGAATACTCAGGTTGACAATATAGTGTTTCAAGTATTTCAGGTAAATCCAATCGATTATTATCAGGCAAAAGGTTCTTTCCACAGAGAAAGGCTATTACAGAAGTGGGAGCTTTGTTTTCAGGTTTTTTTATTCCTGTGGTACAGTTAGTGTGAAAAAGTCTGGTTTCTGCCTTCCCTCTAGTTTTCCTCATAGGGCAACTACTAAACAGCTTAGGATAAACCCCAGGGCACCACTGGAAAAGTACAGCGGTTTTCACCAGTATCTATATGACTTTTTTGAGATGGATAACATGTTATGTAAGGGAGTTGGTATCTTCTGTAAAAGTTCCATTAAAGGATTAAAGCAGAGCCTGAAGTCTTACAGCTTTTCCTCTCCACTTCTGTTTGATATGATGCCATAGCCAAGGAGTTCAACATCATAGCCTGATACCTGTATCTCTCTACTGAAAAGATAAATTCTAATGGCAAATGTCCAAAATACTTCCTTTTCTGTTCTTCAGTTGTACTGTTTTTACGAAGTGCTTGCATCTTTACATGCATACATATAGTAGCTGTCTTCTGATTTTTTTCTCAGTTTTGTCCCCTGACTTTTATTTTGGAAATTACTGGAGCCTGTAAAACCCAGAGTGTACACAAATTAGAGTAGCTGAGAAGTGAGCAGAAGAGCACTCTTTTTGCTTTCACTGTTCCATAAGGATGTCACAGGGGTTGTGAGGGTGGGCTACCCCATAGGAGCAAGCCAGGAGCAAAGGATGGCCATGAGTCAGCAGGGCCATGCTCTCCCCTTCGAAAGTTCATCCAGCAGCAGCCAGCAAGGGAGCAGGGATGGCATAGAGATGGTAACCAGGGCCAAAACAGAGTCCTGCAACTGCCCAGCAAGGCCACAGTGATGGGGCTGGTGCAAAGCCCAGGGGAGTCCAGCTGGTGATGGTCAGCAGGTACAAGGTTGGACACAGACTGTGCTGTCACTCAGACTAAGACCAAGGCTGAGGATCTGGTTCAGTTCCCAAGAAAACGTGAGATGTAAAAATGCCCCAATTATTCCCCAGCAGTGTGATCCCAGGTTACCAGCCAGGCTGCAGCAGGGCTGGCCTGAGCAGTGGCAACCCAGCCCCACAAAGTAGGGATGGGTGGCAGATCCAGAGGCTGCACTTGGAGCTTTGGGGAATGGGGACTCAGCAGCAGAGGTGGTCTGAATTTTTCCTGCACATATCACTGAGAAAATCTATTGTTTTACATAAAGTGTTTTCTTGCAAACTTACTGCATTATCATCAAAGTCACCGGGTCCTAACTAGGGCTCTCAGGGTCCGGAAGCATGGGGCCAGCAGTGCAAAAAAGACTTAGGGTCTGTCAGACGCCAGTGTGGCCACAGCCTGAGGAGCCCAGTGCTGGGAGTGGAGGCTTCAATGCATTTGTCTGTGCAGCAGGCAGTGGACATACTAAATAATAAAATCCTTGAGAGTTTGCTGCACCAAATAAACATGATACTTTCAGAAACATAAACCTCCCGGAACAGGGGCAACAACTAAGATGTGTTTCACCTGACGAAAGATCTAATTTCTTGGAATCTTTTTTTTGTGAAGGAAAAAAAAAAAGAGTCTGTGTGTATAGTTTTGTTCTGACTCAGAGCAAACCCAAATCCTACAAGTGCTCAAGCTTCCCATAAAACTCAGAACTCTTTCTGATCATCTCTGGAAATAGGCTCGCTCTGCTGCTCACCATTTTAGAACAAAACAATTTGATTTCTTCACAAGTCTTTTTCTGGAAGCATATTGCTCTCTTGTGGCTGTAGCTGAAATTTTCAGAACAGAATGTAAATAAAAAGACTTTCACTGTAAAGAAGAGAGACTACAGCTGTAATGACGTAGGATAGACTGGAGCAGGTAAAAGCCTTGAACACTGAAAAAAATCACCCTTATTTGCATTTACTTCCTACACCTGCAAACGGCTTTTTGTAGCCTGGTATGGACTTACTGTTTTCAGGAAGGGACAAAGGCAGACAATTTTCAAATCCATCTCTCCACAATTAGACAATAACAGAAAAGTTAATTGATAACAATGGGGCGTATTTATATTTCAATATGAAGTTTCAATGCACTACTTGATACTTCAGTGCACTAAAAATATTGGTAAGTATATTACTGACACGAGTATTCGAATGAGTGTTGTATCACTTGTCTTAGATATCAGAGAGTCCTTCCAGGCAGTGATGTAGCTCCAGTTACATACAGGTAAAAGATCTCATCTGAACAATGTAGAACTTCCCTAATTCTCATCAGAGGATGCAATCTCATCAGAGATTTTTTTCTTTTTATTTTATTTATTGTATTCTATTTTATTACTGTCCAGTAACAGATGCCTTGCCAAAACCATCTCAATATAAATGTCTTAATGGAGTTGAGAAATTTGTCTGTATAGTCTGGCCGACTCCTTAAATGGCTTTTATTTTTGGCAGTTCCGCTCACGGAGATGGGTTTAGCTTCAGTTGGGCACAACGAAGTAAAAATTAACAGTGTCTGGTTGAGATCATACGGGGAGAAAACAGAGCTTTGTTGAGAGTGTAAGTGCGATTTCATTTATGGATTGAAAATGTGAGCCAGCCATGCCATACAATAAAAGCAAATAGTCTTGGCTTTCTATTGCCTCATGTATGTATGTGCAGTGGAAACTACCTTTTCTAGGTACATGGTAAGAAATAAGTTCTGCCTTAAATAAATTGAATGTTGAACTTGTTAAATTGCTATGTGTCCTTGCCTGAAACAGCTTGAAAGTAGTTCTGTACCAATGAAGATTTTTAGAGATAAGGATGAATTTTAACTGGTGGATGTTGAACTGACAGTAGAAAAACAAGGTCCTGCCTGTAATTTATAGACAAGCTGTGAGCTAGCTTTAGAGGTCATGGACTGCATTTCTAAAACATAAGGAAGGGAAAACAAAGATGATGAATAATTTGTAATTCATGCTTCCTTTTTTTCTGCCTTCTCATGCAGGTGATTCAAAATCTGTTTGTGAAACAGCTGAAAAACTTCTCATGGTTCTTACTAGTGAGGAACACCTAGCAAAATGAAATGCAATTGTTATTTTTTGCCTTGTGTTGAATTTATGAGGTTAGAATTCAGGATAAAATCAGCATGAAGCCATGGCATTAGGATGAAAAGACTTACGGCTCCTGGTCTGAGTCAGAGCAAAAACATCCCTTTCTTCAGAGGTGTTTCAGGTGTTGTAATACTGTCATAAGAACAGTAATATGGGAATGAGCTTTCAGTTACAACCCTTTCGTTGGGGTCAGAAACTTGTCATTTCAGTCAGACATCAAAGCCATGTCATGAAACATATTTTTCCTGCCCTATCTTGGCAGCGATTCCCTGGAAATGAACAGCAGGGGTTTTCAGCAGGTGCCACTGCCTCAGCCTAGTGAATCCAAAACTGACTCAGCAGCTCTCTCTTGCTATGACCCCACTCAACCCAAGGCAGCTCTCCATCCAGCTAAGATGAGGGCATTTGCCCCTCTGTCCTCAAGTCTCATCCTTCATCCTTCATCCAAGGATCTCCTCTGACATGAAGCCAAGCCATCTGAGCTGAGCCCCTGGCCCGGGAGCGTGTCCCAGGAGCTCTGAGGCAGATGCAAGTATTTTGCTTCCAACATGTGGCAGCTCTGTCAGCCCTCAGCTGGGCACTCTAGGGTCCTTCTCTGAAGTAGTTATATTCTTGTTATCCCAATGCCTTGCATGAGGACCAAGTCCTCGTAGCATTTGCAAACTGGACTGGCTCACTTTGAAGTTGTTCATTGGACATTACTGAACTTTGATAACTGTATTGTGAGACATTGCTTCTTGGGCTTCAAGATTTTTTTCTATTATTTTTTTAAAGCTTTTTGAATTGTGCTTCCAAGCTACCTGGAAGAAGCTATCAGGACTCAACAATTTTTTTTTTCCTAACTCCCCTCCTCTCAGTTGCATCAAAGCACCAAACAGCTTCAAAAGTGGGATATATGGAGAATCTCTTCTCCCCTTCTGCCTATACTGGCCTTCAAAAGTGGCAGATTTTCCTGCTACTTGTGGCTCCTCAGATCTTCGTGTGGATAATCTCTATCCAGAAAGGAAAGTCAGACACAGTGGATACCTTGGCAGGATTGAGTCAAAAGAAAAAGGAACAAAAAGAAGTAAAATGCTCGGTATAGATGAGTAAACTGACCTTCTTAGAGGGTTCAGAAAGGAGATGGAAGGTCAATGGATGAAGATAACCTTCTCCAGTTTCGTACTGTTTAAAAAAGACAGTTAAGATATGTGCGGGGGAAAGGGCATGGTACTAAAAGTGGAAGAAAGAGAGAATCTTACTGGATGTCAGAGCTCACCTCCCACTCTAGGGTAGCAGATACACATATTTCCATCCCAAGCTGTGTGCTGTTATTCTTGATATCTGCTGACCATAACCCAAAACTTTTTCATTATTGTAACACCAGTTTTCCTGCTCATTGCTGATAAGCACCATCTTTTCAACACTGAAACATCAACTGAAACTTTTATCTCAGGACTGAATACATGCTCTTCAGCACTAAGGGAAGGAAAAGTCAACGGAGATAGTGTCAGAAACATATGAATTATATAAATAATTTCCTTCCTGTTCTTTTGTTCATGTTTACTTTACATTGTTTCTTGAAAAATAGAATACAGCTCCAGAGAGCAGGGTAGCACGCAGTTTCAAGAGTTATCTCCTAGGGTTGACTTCTACCTCAAGAAAAAAAAAAAGTGCCTATATGCAGAATAACTCAGATTTCTATAGAGTTTTGAGGAGCACAGTGTCCTTCCTGGAGGTACCACTGTAAACCAGTGATGGTAATTCTTGTGCTTGCATGGCACCCCTTGGGGGGTAGCTACACATCACTACAGCTTCCACATCCTACATGCATGATGGCAACTGCTGGACAATTTTTTGCGTTTTGTCTAGGGCTGGACTTGTGCTGGAGCCTAGATGCACCCACACCTCAGGCCATGGTCAGGCACAGGCACAGGCAAGTCTCCAAACCTTTATCCCAGCGTCTCTCCCTTCTCTGGATTTCAGAAGGACAGGGCATAGGCTGAGGTACTCCAGGCTCATCCCCTTGCCGATGCTGTGGATACTGAGTCAGAATTGTGACTAGGCTAACGTGCAGATGCAAAAGAAATGGGATTGTGAGGCTGGGAGTGCATAAACCCAGCTTCTGCTTCAGTCAGCAGTATCAACAAACTCTGGTTTTATAGCATGCATGATTGGCATTAGTAGTCCTTTACATCCACACAGACAAGTAAAACTGAGGTAGCCTAGCAATAGTCACCCTCTGAGTGTGGCAGATGCACAAGGGAAAAGGGAGAATATGGTTAAGTAGCTAAAGACCAAACTTTCTCACAATGCTTGTGTAGAGCGAGAGGGATTTTCATGCTATTATCTCCTAGTTTCCACATTCCAAACTGCTTTTTAAAATGTAATTTTACATTTAATAAATGTTCACCTTCCTTTTGGCTTTTCCTGTTGATCTGGAAACATTTAGATAACAGCCTGTATCTCCATGCTGCAGCTGCAACAATATCCCTCAGAAGGATTCACCTACATCTTGCACCAGCAGTGTGACTCCTCCTGTGCTGCCAGTGCAGCTGCCTGGGATCCTTCCACCTGGTCATATTTGAAATGGCTGATGCTGATGGATATCTCCTTGCTCTGGAGGGGACGTTTTTGTGGATAAATGTAACTGGTTCAGGCTCAACTCCAGATTTCCTCAGATCCTTTTTTAATGGCATTAATTGGTTCCTTTTAATAATAATTTGAACTTTTTTCTTCGTCTTCTTTTGGTCTTAAGAGAAGGTTTTTCATCCCTCTAGTTGCAGAAAAAGGTATGAATCTCAGTGAATGATTACCCATAAAGCAAGTATTTAAGAAATAATCTGATTTTTAAAAATAGTCTCTTAGTATTTCTCACATTTAAGATTTCTAGATGCATCTAGATTTCATGGCAGTGGAACCTCCAGGTAAAAATGTTAAGGAATAAAAACATGACATTACTTTCTTGTCCTATGCTGGTCCCATAATTCTGCCACATTTAATCTGAAAGATTCGTACGCATAGCTCGCAATACCCTAGACTTAATCTGCTAAAGCACCAGTTGCACCAACACTAACTTGGACTCACATTTTCAATTGTTCTAACCTGTACACCCACAGAAATGAAACAGTTATATCTCTTTATGAGAAATTGTAGGGGGGTGGTGAGTGGAGGAAGAAAATCACTTTTATACTCACCTGTTATCAGATTTCATCTAAGCTTCAATCTAAGATAATTTAGTTTCATATACTGAGTATACCCAGGCCAGTTTGGGGAAGCTACATGCTGAATATATGCTCAGCAATGGCAGTAATTTCTTTAAAATACCCATGAGTTAAGACTTGCCTTTCTGGAGTAAGTAACAAAGGATGGGGTTCAGCTCATGTAAATTAAAAAGTCTAAAATGTAGGTGTCTGGGTTAATCTTGTCAACTTGGGAGACATGGGCACCTCTAGAAAGAGATTTAATTTTACTCCAGGACAGCTGTTTCAGAAAGATGGGACAGACTGCCCTCTGGGGAATGCCTCTCCCTTCAAGGACAGAAATCTAGCCAACGGGGATAGCAGCTTTTACACAGCTTACAAGATTCTTAACCACAAAAGTATTGCAGTGTCAGTTGACTAGCACTTGAGCTTTAAACTCACACTTACCTGGCCTAACAGGGTAAAGGAAGATGAAAAGGAAATGGTATTTTAGCTAACAAGACCAGGGTGAAGGTAGCTACCTGATATACCTGAGCCTAAGAGAAATTGTTCATGGCTAATCTGCCCATTTTGTGCAACTGGCCAAGTCTGACTCAAGTACAGTAATGGTGACAGTGAAGAGGAGGCTGAGGGAAGTGTTTGGGTTGCAGTTCCTTCTGAACACCTGCAGTTTGGTGCCAGCCTCTGTCTCGGCCTTGGCCAAGAGGTAGCAGGTCCCTGACAGTGGTCAAAGCTCCCTAGTTTCTGTTGCACCTGGCAGTTGAAGCAGAGGACAGACAGGTTCTTGAAGACCTCTCAGGCTCCCTCAGTTGTAGTCTCAGCTGACCTGGGAGTGGCATGCTTCAGTTTTGCACTTTCAGTGGGGCAGTGCATGCCCCGCAGCAGACTGAAAATGTATTTCCCAGGACAGAACCCCGCATTGTATCCACCCAGAGCCTGCTGAAGGGAAGGAAGCTGGGGAGAGGACAGCTAAGAAGCAAAGACTTTGAAATCATCAAATTTGGGTTTCCTGAAGCTGACCTGGCATAAGTTACAACAACAGAGAAGCACTGCAGGCACTGGGAATAAGGGCCGAGTTGGCTGTCCCTCCTGCTGCTTCTCTTCCCTTCCCTGGGACAGCAATTGTTTGCTCCTGCCTTGTTCTGGCAGGAGCAGGAGGATGTTTGTGGTGCCAGCTGTTGCTGTTAGGGAAGGAACAGCACGGCTCATCTCGAAAGGGGGGAGTTGGGGACTTCTGCAGTGGAGGAGGATCTTGCTGCTTGTGGGAGCAGGGTATCAGGGTTTCATACTCATGAAGGTACATGCCTTTGTGCGGGGAAGGAAGGTAGTGTCAGTCAAGGCTTCCACATGTGTAATGAAGAAAATCAGCCTACCCACCAATTGAATGTAGATGCATTCAGCGTAGCTCAATGAGCTCATACTAGCCTTAGTTTTTATCCTGTTTGCTCAAATTCTTTCTCCTTTCTAAGTGTTGGTATTCCTTAATGCTTCCTCACTAGGGAATGCAAATGAACCGTGTCATAAAATTACTGATTTAGAAAACACATTTCATTTTTCTCCATTGTTACGAAAAACAATAGATGGAGCTAAAATCTGCAGGAAGTATCCCTTATCATCGCCAGCCACTGGCTTATTAGAGACTCAGGCTCTCACATTGGCAGCTATGTTCCTAGAATCAGAAATTACAAACAGGTCACTACATACTAATAAAAGCTGAGGCTGCCCCTCCTCCATGTGTGTAGGAGTTGACAAGGAAGGTGAATAATATCCCCCATATCTGAGGTGGAGCAGGAGGAATCTGCAAGTTAGCAAGTCTAGTACAAATTAGTTCCTGCTGTGGGAACTGAGGAAACACAAAATATTTTGATCTTCTGGAGGTTTATGTGTGCGCAGAGACTTAAAAATTTACCTGCCATCTATCCACCCCTGTAAGATCAAAATCCTTAAATTTCCACCAAGAACTTAAAGATACCTCAATATTAGACGGAGAAAAAGAAATTAAACCGAAAATTTGATTCAGGTCCTAGCAGGGACCTTTTCTTTTCAGAAGGACAGAGTACCAGACTACACAGAAAACAAGAATTTTTTATTTCTTCTTTTCATCTTTCTCATTTGGCTTCTAGTTGCTTCTTAATAGTTTGTCAGTGCTGAACTCATCAGTGAGGTCAAAGAAAAATGCTTCTCCAGGTGCTTTTGAACTCAAGTTTTACTCTCAGTCAGACAAACAGGCTTCTTTCTCTGCCAGTGGATCCAGTTTCCCCAAAGGACTCCAAGTCACGTAGGAAAAGCAGCAGCTCTCAACAGTCCATCGGGTTGACCACCTCAACTGGGATAGCTATTGCTCCTTTCAGCGTCTCCATTAGAGCTACAAAAATATGCTGGGGCCTTCCTCCAAACATCTTCAGACTCGTTTGCTCACTCATGGACGAATTTTGTGGCATCTGTAATAAATGCTTCCCCACTTGCTGCCGATCAAGGAGCAGCGAGCCCTGCTTGAGAACCTGCTCCCTTGCCTTCAGTGAAGGGGGAAAAGGGTTCAAGCTGGCATTTGGCTGCTGCTGTCAGGCCTGTAATGTTTGCCTGTGACAGCAAAGAGCCTGCAGGAGGGTTTCAGTGCCTGTCAAATGATGGAGGACACCCGCGTTCATTACTTCAGGAGCTTGGTGTCATGGCAGAAGTCACCAGGAGGCACTGTTACCTGCCTCCTCTCATGGTGGCCCAAGACTTGCTTCACACCCATCTAACTTTTTAACAGCCATGGCAGGTGCAAAATCAGATTTTCTGAGGTGGCAAGTGGGTCCTTGTGGGAGGAGGGACAAAAAAGGCACATAATGCACAGGGAGGAAACCCAGGGATGAAACCCAGAGAGGGACTTTCACCTGCTCACACAGGCAAGGTGCATCTCAGCCTCTAAATTCCTCCCACCTCTCTCCCCCAGCTGCTGTCATGGCAGGCTATGGGGTGGGGATCAGCAAGCAGTGATTCCCCATGCACTTTTAGGGGGGGGAGCAGTGAGGCTGAGCCGCTCACTGAAAATGAGTGACTGTGTGGGCTAAGAGTAGAGGTTGTCTTTGATTGTGTCCACCTCTAGCATAGAACAAAGTAGGTGCTGCAAAGGAATTCCCAGCAGCTGTGTTAGCAAGTGCTTCGCCACCAGCACGTTAGCTGGCAGGACCCCAGACTAGGCTGGTGCTGGGGCTGCATCTTTTCCCCCTGCAGTCACTCCATTTTGCAAATGCTCTGGTCACAGGTGCGAGAGAGAGGAAAAGGCACCTTGCAGTGATGCAAACCAGGACTGATGAAGGGCATCCCATCAGTCAGGTTTTCTAGCCCCATTTGGGACAACATGCCTTATAACAAAAAAAGCATAGGTTTCAATCCCACTAAAATTAAGAAATCTAAACATGTAGAGCACCGTCTAACCAGAATCCTGTTGGCAAGAACTGGACAGAATCTGGAGTGACAAGAGAAGAAGGGACTGGGAGAATAGGGAGGAATAATAATGGAGTGGGGGTAAAAACATACATTAATGGAAACATTTATTTGGTGGAACAGCTATTCAGAGTACCTAAGAGAACATCCTTTCCTGATGCTTTTTGTACAAATGCTTAAATTGCTATTTTCAGTCTTTATAGAGACTTACTAAACATTGTAGAAAAATAATTTTAAAAATATTTATGGCCTTCTTTCATACAAAAAAAAAAGGCCTTCTATTGTTATCCAGAGGAGTGATTTCAGAAGAGATCGCCAAATCCATCCTACTGCTGATTTTTAGGCCTTTTTTTCATAAAAAAAAAAGGCCTTCTATTGTTATCCAGAGGAGTGATTTCAGAAGAGATCGCCAAATCCATCCTACTGCTGTGGCAGCATTAACTAACTTAGCAGGAGGAATGCCCTAGAGCAAATGCTTCCCACCGCCCTGCCAGCCCTCTGCTTGCTTGCTTCCCGGTCAGCCCAGCCTTCTGGCAGGTCCCCTGCAGCTGCTGGATGCCCTGTGGTCCCACTTGGAAATCCACCCTTAACCTGACCAGCAGCCCTTGACCGTATAGCATAAGTGCCTACTCTGCTTGATGTCTCCAGGAAACAGCCGGCTTTTTGGCCAGCTCTCTGTCACCCTGCAGGTGTTGCACTCTGCAGAAAGAGGTGATGATCTGCGGTTAAGGCCAAACGCAGTAGCCTTGGGCTCAGCCCGGGAACCACTCACTTTGTATTGCATACGTTTGAAATGTTCAGGATTGTTTCTCTGGTGTGCACCTTCGACTCTTTGCTTCCGTTCAGGAAGATACACCACAATTTTCAGTGCAGGAATGGCAGACAGCAGCTCGCTTTGATGTGTGTGTTGCCTTGAGCTATGTTTTCCTCAAGAAACACTGCTGACTTTGGAGACGCTGCTTTGGCTGACAGTTCTTTTCGTGCTTTCTCCCCCACACACACAAGCAGTGGCATGGCAATTATTCAAAAACATCTTTCTAAAAACTTCTTTCTTACCCTCATAGACAATTTGGGGAAACCAAAAAGCACACTAGTGCTTTCAGGGTTGTTTCGTGTAAGATATTTATGATGTGCTCTATGCTTGATGCAGAGATAACAGCACTTCTGTGAGTCTGTATTGCCAAACCGAAGAGCTTTCTCTGGCATTAAACAGTCTCTGCTTTGATCCTGTTGTTTATTGTTGTGCTGCGAAGAGTTGCAACAACAGACACAAACGAAGATCTGTAGATGCATTCCTCAGTCATGAAATGGAAATGAAGATATGATGAGAACTTCCTGAGAGAAGAACTGCAGAACTGAAAATATATTTCATCTGGAATAGATACGCATTACAGTTTTATGTGGGACCTGAAAAGACAGCTATTTTAGAGCTCAGATTGCAAAAACCACAGAAGAGCGTACACTGCTCTCTGCTAGAACATGATCACAACTTCTTTAGCAGACAATTTTTGGCACTAAACACAGCTCAGTGTGAATAGCAAAAAGGTAACTGATTTTCCTTGGCATGAGTTACTCCAACATATGAATGTCTCTGAATTACAAATGCAAGGTATACATGGGAGCAGGGGCCCCGCTAGACCACATTTCTTGTCTTAAAAATATTCTCCTAAAGCTTCTTTCCCGTTCACATTGTTAAAGGAAATGACTGAAGGCTGTACGATAAACATTCAGTCACGCAGCAAAGAAATATCTCGTCTGAGAGCAAAACTCATTGTTGTCTGGGTCAAGGGTAAGTACAGATGAGCTGACAGAGCCTGCAGTTAAAAACTGAATGGTGAAAAGACCCACTGATTAATCTGTCTACGTAAATTTGGTTTCCTCTTTGCAACCAGTATTTGCTTTGTTGATATATCCAGTGCTAACACATTGTATGTACACATTGTATGTTTTCTAATGTATGATTTTATCATCTGTTTATGGGCATGGTCTATCACTTTATGTGGCCCTTGGTATCTGCGGTTCATGGCAAAGCATAGCACAGCAGAACGACAACCTCGTGCTTTGCATTTCCCCGCCCTACGGGTACTGGCTTCACAGTCTCACATGGCGCCCAAAGTGCGGCCCTAGGACCGTGTCCACTTCCAAGGAGCACCAGCCACAAAAGCGGGTCTGTGGGCCTCGTCTGTGGCCCGTGGGAGCTCGAGCTGTGCTGCAGCTGGCGCGCTGCGGCCGTCCAAGCCAGCAGGTTTGCATGTGAGGCCACTGCTTCTCTGGAAAGTTGCAGCTGAGAGGACACCACCACAGCGAGCACCCCAGATGGCTCTACTGCCCAGCTGCATGGAAAGCCATCCTGCTTCCTTTCTTGCTTCTTTCCCCTCCCCACTGCCTTGGTGCTCACTGCACGTCCAGAGGTGCTGCACCCCTTGCACTCTCTCTTAGCAGGCTCCCTGCACCTCCTGAGCATCCCAAGAGCCGTGTATGAACCAGATCCTTCCCGAGTCACCCCAAAGTACCTTCCCTGCCCTGAGTGGGAGCATTTTGCATGCACAGCTTTGCAAGCAAAAGCAATGAGGACATAAGGAGCAAAGCTGCAGCCCCCTGAGGATGACTTCCCCATAAGTGTGGAATCATTCCAGGAGCTGCACTGGTTTTACTCCCACCTCAGCAGAACAGGGAACACAGTGTGACCCTCATTTTTTTAATCTAATGTTTTACAGGAATAATTACAAGGTTGAAAGCACTGACTGACATTTGTATCACGGCAGTAGAATCTAGGATTTCTGATGTGAGCTGCAGTACAGAGCCCCTTGGAAACACGCACCACCCAACTTCTCTCACTTATCGTTTCCTTTCTGCAAGAAACAACATTAAATCCTTCTGTATCTTGCTGAAAGGATTTCTTAGCAAATGTGTGGCTATAAAAATCAAAAGCTTTTCTGGGCGTAACTGCCATGCAATTAATAATTAATAAGCAGTAAGATCATCTGCTTTTTTTACCACTCTTTTTCTTAAAAAGAAGAAGAAAAAACTGTTGAAACACGGATGACACCTTTAAGCAACGGTGCATGATAAAGTAAGAAACTGGGTGGAGTGTTTCCTTCCTGTAATCCGTTTGTAATCAGTGAGAAGTGAGAGACAAATACGAAACCTTAAATAACGTCTGAAAAACAACCTTTTTACAGTAAAAAATAAAAAAAGAAAGAAAGAAAGAGGCGCTCTTCCATCTCCCAGGTGGGCCTAATCCTGAGTCCTGTTAAAAGCCTGGATGATGGTCTGCCTGCCTTGGCGGGTGGAATTGCTGATGCTGACCAGCTGATAACTCTTTCACCTTTTGTTTTCTGTTCTTGGTCAGTAAGCAGGCTTCTTTCTCACACACCTAGTGTTGTGGGTAGAAGCAAATGTGTCTTCAAGAGATGTTTGGTGGCAGCCAAGACTTGGCAGCATCTGCTTACGCAAACATGGGTGAATATATTTTCCCAGCAACTGTGTGATGCAAGAAGGGGACAGAGGAAAAAAACCAAAACAAAACACAGAAACCTACCGAGATCCCACCATCCTGTGTAAGACAGCCACAGCCTTAATTTTCAGCACCCGCTGCCCTAGAGCTGATGGCTCCTCTGAAACATCTACTTGGCATATTCCAATTTGTCACATCCCACATCTGGGCAACAAAACAAAACAAAACAAACCACCACACTTTCTAAATAGGTGCAAAACAAAACTGGAGCACTTTGGTTCTCACAAACAAAAAGCAAAAACAAACTCAAAGCATTAAAAAGCTATTATTTTTAACCACAGAAAAATACTTTGCTTCCATAAGATGAATGCATTGACTTTTGCAAGAGCTGACTACTTTCCTGCCTGTTTTGTCCAAGAGTTAGAGAGTGTGGTTACAAGGAGAAGGAATATAGGCAGTCCGAAGAAAGCTTTCCCACTTGTGCATCCTTCATTCAGGGTTGGGCTAGATGATCTTTGAAGGTCCCTTCCAACCCAAACCCTTCTGTGATAATCAGGGAACAGGCAGACAGGAAGCATTGGTTTCCTGCCAGTCTGCTCACCAGTCAATCAAGTGTCTGGGTTGACTGAAGACCGGCAGAAAACAAGCCTTACTTGAGGCAAAGGTAACCAAACAACCAGGATGACCACCAGCAGAAGTTATACTGGAACCTTTGTGTCCATAGCAACACAGTTCTTGACCAAAGCCTTGACCCTACTGACTTCAGTTGGTCTGTCCCCAGGTGTTTCAAGGCATGTCTCAAGAGACCCAAGAAAACGTCCACTTTGGAAAAACTTTGGTTGAAGTGGTCTTACTGGGATCTCCTAGGAATTATGGGACAGAGGACTAAGAGTTCATTTCTAGGGCAGCACTCAATTGCTTTAACTGTGAGAGTGTAGAGGGAACACTAGGCCACTGCCTTCTGCAGAACCATAGAGATTTGTCTCTTGAGCTGACCCATTCTTTGGGAGGGCTTCAGACAAATGGGTGCATAGTCATATCAACAGACAGAATTTTGTCTGCCTAATCTTGGGGGCCCAGCTCGAGCAGGTGCCTGGAGAATGGCAACAAGTGAATGCATTTTCCTCTAACCCAAGTTACCTGAGCTTCTGATCACTCTGCCTGTCTGGGAGAGAGGTCCCTCCAAAATGCAGTAACCTGAAGGACCGAGGTCTGGATCCTGCCTCCTTCCAAACCTTCTCCCATAGAAATAACACTTGAGATGCTCAGTCCTCATTCGATGCCTTGGGCTGAAATTTAAATATATCTTTAGCAAAGACAAATGACAAACAGAATCAGACTTTATACGACCGGTGAAAAAATGGCTCCGATAATTAAATACAAAGAGAGAAAATCTGATCCCTGCTTTATTTCTTTTTCTTCCTATGTAATGGCCCCTTTACACTGCCTTGGAAAATTAAGGGAGACCCACTTCCGTGGAGATCATACCCTGACATAGAAATATTAGCAAGGGAAAGTCCCTTTTAAAGTCTGATTGAGTATTGAGATTATCAAACTGAAATCTGCCTGGTGGGGTTAGTCAGACCAGCAATCAGTCAGCAAACGCACAGTATAGTAAAAAATTTCAAAAGCAGTTAGTTTTCTCAAATCTGAGTCAATTCAAGCTAAGTCTTTAGCCCCTTTTGGGCTGTGCATGTAGTTTTATTTGGAGAGAGCTTGTGTACTGCTGCACTTCACTGCAGTCTGAAATGAAGGAGTGATCAAAACTGCAATGGCAGGGCAGTCAAAACCTTAAAACCCTGGGATAATGAGGACTGAGGATAAAAATTTCAAGAATTTTCAGTGAATCAAGAAATGCGTATTTTATTTTGAGCCGATGAAAATTTATTTCCATTTGAGAATTTTTTTCAAAAAATGTCAGTGCTGGATTCACAGGGGTGCTGTGCGGTGTCAGCCACAGACCTGAAAGTAGAGCTCTGGTGCTTCACAAAGTGGGCTTTAGATTCAGCTGCAAGTATCTGAGGCACCTCTTGTTTCTGGATCCAAGCATCACCTCCCTCCTAGGAACAAGCCACCAGTCAGCAGACTGCAGATTCATTCTGCACAGAGGGTAGTTTGACATTTTATGCAACATGGAACAGGAAAGACGATTTCTGCATCTGGACTGCACTGCGATGCATGCCACAGTGCGTCTGATGAGCCTGGTTATTCATTTGCAGACTGTGTCCCCTGCCTACTCCTAGCTAAGGGCTCTTTCCCCTTTTCTCTGCTCCCCTGCTTCTCCCTCCCCCTTGCACACCACAAAGTATTCACCCTCTCCTCCCATCTGTCATCACTCCTTCTCTCTTTTTTTCCAGACTTACTTGCATCCCTTGCTTGCAGTAAGGCCTCGTTCACGTGTTCCCACTTTGCCTCCACACAACACAGGAACCCCTGCTCAGACTGCCACAACATATGCCAGGAGTCTCAAACTGCACTGCAGTCTAATGGCTGAAATGTTTCCCCAGGAAATGAAAGACTCGTCTCAAGCAAAGCAAAGACCCCTGTCATAATACACTACTGCTGTTACCACTGAATTAGGCAGCACTCATTTCCTATGACAGAAATTTCCTATGCTGAAACAAAAATATGTTGGTTTGAAAACACTGAAAGCCTTTTTGGATTTGAATCTTTTTCCTTCATTTTCTCTTGGATAAAACTACATGAACCTGCAATTTTGGGGATGAATAACTATCAGTCAAAAAGTTCTGGCCCTATGAAGGCCATGCTGTTGGACAAGGAAGCGGGTCACACCTCCTTGTGCAGGGAAAAACTGGGAGATGGGTTTTCTTACTTACCATAGCACCTCTTCATGGGCACAGGACATCCGGAGACTGAATCTAACTTTTGAAGTAATTGGCCAAGATTAATGTATTCTGTCTGTACTTGTCACTGTCAGCATCAAACCTCAGTTCTGAGCTGGGGGGGTGGGTGTTAGGGAGCTCACAACTCTGGAGGTTGGTGTGCTTGGATATATCAGGTTGATATGACTGAGGGCAGGGGTCTCCTATTTTCCACTGGTTGCCTGCTTTCCCTTCACCCCTCTGTAAAGCTCATCTTGCTGTGGGACATTCATGTCATGGTGATCTTGCCTACCTATAAGTGACAAAGTGCCTGAGCCCTGGACACCTGCCCAAGACCTCCTGGTGCTGGACAGCAGAGAATCCAAAGTCTCCCAGGATGGATATGATCAGACCCTCTTTCCTCCCCTCTCTTCTGCTTGCCCTCCTTCCACAGTTCTGGGTCTCTTTCTCTCAGCCTCCCTTGCTCCTACCACCTTCCCTCACATCTCCAGTCCTCCCAGCTCCAACTTCTTTCCATACAGGTTTACCCTTCTGTCTTCTCAGTCCCAAAGTACAGGACTAATTTCTTGAAGTTACCGACCCTCCACCAGCCTGTTCACACTTCCATATCACCATGCTTACAGACCCCTCCACCACCACCACCACCTGCACAAGCTCTCTTTGCCTCCCAATGCACTTCAAGCTGAGATCAAGACCCTTTAGGAAGAGGGCAATGACAGCTTGCCTCTCTTGTTTGTTTTCATGTCACAGCTAACGTGCCATGCTGTCTAGTGGTTAGGCCTTCCTCTGTTCATCAACTGCCAGACTGGGTCCATTGGAGGGTCCAAAAGCAGATGCTGTATTTAGCCTCCAATTGTGCATTACTCCAGATCCTCCTCAGCTGCAGAAGAGAAGCTAGTGTTTGCTCCTCTGGGAATAACAACGCTGCTAATAAATAACCACAGCCTTAATGCAGCTCCCCAAAACCAAATATTATTTCCTTATTTTTATGAAAGGATTGGTATGTCCTAGAGGCTGGGGAGCCCTCAGGGCTGTGCAAATCAGATCCCCATCTGTATTTGCTTCCTCTGGGCACCAGAAACCAGAACCACATTCAGGTCAACCTCAGGGTTGGTGCAGACCTCAAGGCTAGTGCAGATTCACCCTACAGAAAGATTTCTCCACCGCGCTTGATATACCAAGGATCTTTCTAACAGCACTTTGAAAAGAAAAAAAAAAAGAAAGAAAGAAAAGCCTAGAATATTACCAGAGTAGTCTAAAATGTCTTACACAAAACTCATGTCCTTGTTTCCCAGGAGAACATAGTCAAAGTGCAGAGTCTAACCAAGAAAGACAGGAACACAAATACTCATAGTCTGCTTGAGATGGCTCCAGGAAGGACTTACTTGCGAGATGAATTCCTGACACCTCTGAGCTTAGTAAGAAGCTGACTGTGGGTTTACAGAGGTCTAGAACCTCACCCAAGGGAAACTGATCTATAAAAATTCAGAGCATTGCTCATAGTCATTCTGAATGACATCTGAGATGACATCTGAGATGATTTCTTAGCACCTAATTGCTTTCTGAGGAAATTTTAACATGGACAAATGAGTCCCATCAAATTTATTAACTTTAATAATATTAATAAATAATAATAACAACCAACTTTGGTTTTATTGTATTATGATCTGATATGCCATAGTATTGTACAGTAGCATTAATTATTTACTGCTTATACTCATTATATCACATAAAACTCCAGGACTGTCAAATTTCTTATTTTTTTTACCAAAAGTAAATGATGATTTTTTTTGTTCTGACATTTCCTTTCCCCAGTTTTAGAGGGAAAGGTTCTTTAAAAAAGAACAACAAAAGTTGTAAAATTTTAAATATTTAATAGCCTTAAGATTCAAAATGTGGAAAAAAGCTTTAACGTGCTGTATTTGAACTGAAAGAGGATAGTCATTAAAAAAAAAAAAAGAACCTAGGAAGAAAACCAAATCTCATTAGTTTTTAGGAGGTCTGATTCAATATATTTTGCATGCTTTAAGATTGTGAGACTGAAACTTCTTCCTGTTTACCTGTAGGCTCATGGTGAGAAGCAAGTCTGGCAGCTGACAAAGGCTGACAGTTATTCAGTTTTTGTATGTGAAACCAAGGCAAGAAGAACTCTGTCCTGCAGCCATGTTAAGCAAACCAAATCTCATTAGTTTTTAGGAGGTCTGATTCAATATATTTTGCATGCTTTAAGATTGTGAGACTGAAACTTCTTCCTGTTTACCTGTAGGCTCATGGTGAGAAGCAAGTCTGGCAGCTGACAAAGGCTGACAGTTATTCAGTTTTTGTATGTGAAACCAAGGCAAGAAGAACTCTGTCCTGCAGCCATGTTTAATGTAAAACTCCCTGGTGCTTCTGCACATGAAGCTGTATAATAAATGGCCCTAGCCTGAGGAATTACCCAAACGTTTTCACCTCTTCAAAAATAGCAATTAAGCATCTGCTTACACCAAGGATCCTGAGTATTCCCATTATTTGTGTCATAGACCATGAAAGGATGAGCATCTAGTCCAGATCACACTCCTCAGTGTCTCACAGAAGTATGCTTTAGGGGTCACTATTACTGGAATTAATCTCTAGAATGTCAATGGAAGAATTTAAAGAAAAAACGGATTTTATTTATTGTTTTTTAAAATCTTGATTGCATAAAAAATTATACAAGCATACTTAAGAGTTACATATGCTTTACATATGAGTTATATATACTCTTACTTGGCTGTTAAAACTCCCAGATAAAGAATCTTGCAAAGGTCTGTTTCTCTCCATTGTCTATATTCAAGAGCAGCTTGAATGACTAGCTCTGGTGTAGACATCTGTAGTGCAAATGCCCAGAGCTAGGTAAGACAACCTCACTCTTGTCTCAGATAACCCAAACATGAGGTCTCTCCACAGGCTCAGAAACTCTGTGGGCTGCAGGCTGATACGCTGTCATCTGGAGAAGGGAGGAAGCACCTTGTGGTGTCTGCCTGCCCAGAGGAACTTGAACCCTGCCCAATACAGGCACAGCAACGCTCTCCTTACAAGGCTGGATGGCTGTGAGCAGTGCTGGAGAAGGTGATCCTGGCCACCTTCAGGGCAATAAACCTGAATACTGGCTCAGGCAGTGGAAGACCCCTCAGTCTGGGCAGGTTCAGGCTCCCTATTCACGCTTTCAGGCATAATCCCCTAATCCCCTGGCTGGAATACGTACCCCTTCCAGTCTTTTTGGTGAAGCTGTACCACTCTGCCGTGAGGAATCCAAGACCTGAGTGACCAGGTCTTGCAAGTACTAACAATCTAAGAAGAAATCTCTTTCTGAAACCCACCACCCATCAAGAGCTGGACAATGTCATGCTCTGGTCCTTGTTACTGAAGTAATTTATGTAGTTCATACAAAGCCTCTGCCATGGAAAAGTCTGTAGAGCATAGGCTTGCTGACGCATTAAGTCCTGCTTTGTCAGTTTAGCTTTGCTGAGAAGAACGGACTAGAATGGACCTCTTCTAGCTTTTGTGGACTTTTCACGTGCTTTAAGCCCTTATGGCTTGAGCTCTTCTCAAAGAGAAGACTAAACCCAAACCACCATAACTTGAGCTATGAAACTGTTGTATAGAAGTGCGTGTTGGCATCAGTTCTATTCTCTCTTCCTCTACCAAGAACTCAAATGCAGGGAGAGACACTTCCCTTGCCCATAAAGTTTTTAAAATGAAACACATACGTGCCTTGGAGAAGAGACTTCAAGCCTGTGGAAAGGACATACATGCATCTATGTCTGTGGTTTGTTTTCTAAATCAAAAAAAGGAGAAGGGTGCAAAACACAGGTCTGTCTGAAGTGTTACAGTATGCACTGTTGGAAGTGTTCTGTCATACTGCTGTTTCGGTGGAGGGGTGCCAATCCCCACCCCCCACTCCTGCATGCAGAGAGCTAAGGTTCCACCTTGGGCTCAGCAGTGAGGTGCTGTTTCCCCGAAGGCAGCCTGTGCTCCTGCCTCTGCTGTTGTGTGGAACTGACCTTTACTAGTTTTCAGGCTATGCTCTTACATAGCACTTAGGCTCAGAAGTGCCCTTCAGTCGAACGGGTATGCTTAGCCAAGGGGAACAGGCATTGAGGGGCAAAAGGGGTTTTATGACCAGAGGACCTAACTCCTGATGTTCCAGCACGTCTGATTTTCACCTTGAGAACTCCTGTGCATAAAAGCTTCCTATACCATATACATACATCAAATCCCTGACCAGACTGCAATGGATGCTGCTCCTTTAAATAACCTTTTTTTTCTTGTTCTGTTGAGTATTGCCACACTGAAGTTGTGTTGAGAATGTTGCCCTAAGCCTCTTCTAAAAATTAGAGTTAGGTGCTCAAGCCATTATTTAGTAATTTCTAGACTTCATCACATAAACTTCACTCAACAGTAAAATGTACTTGTCACAGTTACACAGAAGACACTGCAAATTCTCTCTTCCATAGATGTGATCAGAGTCATCCCCTCTGGCCACCTGCATATTCTCAGTGTGAAACAGAAATCATGTGCAGGGCATGGCATTAGTTACCAAACTGCAGTGGAAGGGGAAGATGGATTTTTTTTTTTTTTGTACATGAAACAGCGAAGACATTAGAATAAGGAGGAAGGAGTTAATTGCTGCAAAATACATGGTCATTTCCTGAGCTCTGAGCCCTGTGATTGGATGAGTACTTTCATCTATTTCTAATTCTCCTCTGTCATTTAAGAGGCTTTCAAGGTGCACTGTACATCCTAGACCAGGTAAGGAGTACAGCTTTTCACTTCTTGATTGTTTATTCAAAATTGTTTTTCAGTGGAGTCAGGCTCAGTCAAGACTGATTTGTTCTCCCTGCTGTTATTTACATCCAAAGGGAGAACAAAGTTTACTGCAACCCAAGTACATGTGTGTCTTCGTGTCAGATGACTGCGAGCTGTAGAATTAAAGAAAGAACTGTATGGGTTAACAATAGAGAAATGATAATGAAGAAGTTATGTTACATATCGTCGGAAGTCAGAATTATTACAGCAAATACTGCAGTAAAAGAGAAAGAAAACTCTCAGTGCCAGTTTTAAGGAGTTTGTTCACCACAAACCACTATCATTGGTGGCACAGTTTGTTTTGTAGGGAGAGTAGAAAAAAATCAGTGTGTCTTCAATGGTATTTTTAAAAGGAGAAAGAATGAGCTTCTACATATTTGGGGAGGAGGAAAAAAAGCATATGAGTTTTGTCCTGTTTTACTTGAAAATCTGGACCTGATATCTAGCATTAGCTAGTGCAGAGTCACGTAAAATAGTCATCCTGAGACTGTTCCTGAGGTTTGCAGCAACTAAACATACAGACAGAAGTGACTGTGGAACCGTATCATAAAATGATATAACTTCATCAGGGTCTTTTCATGCATAAAAACTGAACTCAGACAGACGGGCACCAGAAGGAAGTCTCGTAACACAGTGCACTCTTGCATACTGCAATTGTTGTCTTTTAATAGACAGGGAGAGAGACCATTTGCATGAAGTTGGTTTGTTTGGGTTTTTTTTAATAATTCAGAAACAAGCATAAAATAGTCATCTATAGGGCAATTATTGCAATAATGTGCTGTCACCTGGTCGCCCTACAGAAAGTGAAACTGTATGTGCTGTGAGGATCCCTGTGTGAAGTCACGCACTGGAGATCCAGGTTTTTGGCATTTGCTTTTTTTTTAAGTCTTTGTTTGTAATCAGTTTTAATGTTAGGACGTTGCCTCCTTGACTGTGCTCAGTGTTTGGTATAAACGCTTTCTGGATTTTATGCATAGTAAAATATGGGAGGATCTAGCTAGGGTTTTCAAAAGCATTCGTTTGATTCAGACACGTAAGTCCCATCAATATCTGGACTTCATTCCTATATCAACTCCACCTTTCTTGTGAGATTGTTACTATGGTAGCACTTGGACCTGTGTATTGAATTTCTTCCTTAAAAGACTCTATGAGCCACAGAAGTTTTGTTGCTGTCGGCTGCAGTGGGAGATGTACACGATGTACAGATGGAGAAGTCGGATGAATCCCAGTTGATGCCAAACTTGTGCCGTGGTTTTCACAGCTCCCCAGTGCAGGTGATGTGGTCAAGAGTCCCAGGTCTTCCCTTGCAAACAGTGTACGTCAGTTTAGACATAGCCAGAGAGCGTGTCACCATTCTGCTAGGGAAGAGGCTATGGCATGGGTAGAAGCATTTGCATCAGCCTTGGTCTTCTCAGTTTGAGTATCAATGCTAAGCAATTTGTTGTCCTTATGGAACTTAGGGCCTTAGCTGCTAAATACTGGCAGCTTATGCTACAGCTTGCTAGATGAAAGCTGGCTGCGGTGTGCCTGCCCATCCTGCAGTCACATCTCCCAGTTACTGTGTAGGTTCTTCTCAAGGGAAAGTACTCAGAAGCTTTGTGTGGGAAGAGCAAACCGAACCCAGGCCTCCCATGTCACCAGCCAACGACTAACCCACTGCTTCTGCCTTCAGTTTTTAGCATTCCTTCAGGTACTTTTATTGGAAATGTGCATTCACCTTCTGTCTTACAGGGTGGGTTTGGGTTAAACTGAAATGCATCTGCCAGTGCAGACAATTTTGCTCTCACTGATGACTGTAAGTGCAGAAAAGGCCAGCTTAGGTGATTTTAAAAGTTTCCTCTCGGTGGTCTCTTTCAGCATGAGTATCCGTGTTTGGTGTGGGAAAAGGGTATGCTACTCACCTCTCACATACATTACATGTGGCAGCATACATAGGATGGCAAAGACACAAACCATAGAAAAGCCATTCCTTGTAGGATGGCTAAAGGTGGTTTGATGGTGAAGGTGGTCTTTCCCAGTAACTGCTGTGTCCTGGTCAAGTGGCTAGAGGGAAGAAACCCAGCAGACCACAATCCAGCCTCAAGAAGTTATCTCATGGTGGGCTCCCTCTGACCTGCTCAAAAATGAAGACACACCAAGACTATTGCTCAACATACTTGAAAGATGTGGTTTTGCACAAGTATTGCTGCCTAACAACTTCATTTTGAATTTGCATATTTTCCGGATAAAAAGTTGTTTTGAAGCAGAAGGCCAGGGGGCATCACAGATGACAACTAATGTTTGGAAAGCCTCCAATCGGACAGAAGGATGTTTTTCATATCAGAGATATTTATTGACACTGTTTTCACATTTTTCACAGTGTGCAAAACAAGCTTGAAAATGGAGCTCTCCTCTGAATAATGACTTCATAAAAATGAGAGCATTGACTATTGCCTCAAGAATTCCTGAATGAAATGAGCTCATTTTATAAGTAAATACCTTTGTGACTGTTCTTTGGGCTTGTTTACTCTTACTGCCAGCTCTTGAATGGGAAGGTCAAGTTGGTCTTCCTCCTGGGCTTACTATTTATATGCAAGAAACCCAAGAGGGACTCCTGGCTTGAGAGTCAGGGCTGTTGTTTTAAAATAGCTTTAAAATGCTTTAAAATGACAAAATATCAAATTTTGTCTAAATTTAGGTGCTAATCAATGAGAAATATCCCACGGGGTTCATTTTCTACATCCTTTGAATCTGATAATGTTAGTTTAATCTGGTCTCGTCATATATTTTTGACCGGAAACCTCCCGCCCTTACCGAAATTTTCTATTGGTAGTCTTATTTTTCAGTGTTGCTGAGTATTTAACTAAAGCTAAATACTCAGACACAGAGAGATATATAAGCAGATTCTTCATGCAACAACGCAGGTATTTTAAATGCTGGATTTTATCTCTTGTTGATACCATAACAGATTCATTCTCCCTTTTTGCGCACAGACTGATGAAGGCTGGAGGTTTTTTAAGCTGGGACAAGGTATCCATAAGCTTGTTCATCAAGAGCTGCACATTTTTGTCACATTTTCACACTACTGCATGAGG
>NW_010394695.1:35697-36362 GCF_000710305.1 Buceros rhinoceros silvestris
TCAGCAGCTGGTAAATTGAAATAGCAACAGAAATTACACACCGATATGGTCATGGTGAAGGAGCTAGGATTGCTTATGACCAGATACACTACGACTGATTAAGATCTACAAAAATAAGACAGGAAAATATCAAGTCACCAAAGAGTATATACTCTTTTATCTTCTCTTCAGATGTGGATATTACACATCTTTAGTAATCCTGCACAGGTACATTTTACTGCTAGTGAATTGTGTTTTAGAGCAATTAAAGGCAGTCTTATCAGTGCTTGTCAATGTTCAGCATTATTTTTATTAGATGTTCTCCTTTTAAAGACTTTTTTTTGGTAACAACTGATTCTTAAAAGATTTTTTCTTTGGTCCTTTCTGCAGCTCTTACTCATAGAGGAAATCTGATCTGCTGCAGCACGGAAACATCAGCAGTGACCATGGCGAGACAAATTCCTTAGGGAGTTGCCTGTAAGTCTGATCAACATTTAAGATGAAAAGTTTTGCATTTTCTTTGGCAGGATGTTACATGCAGAGTTTAGCCGTATGAGGCAATTGCTGTGTCAATACGGGAATATACAGGAACATAAGCCTCTGTTTTGAGTAGGCGAGTAAGCACAAAGAAAGGAATCATCCTGTAAAGACTTTTTCTTTATTCCCTCTCTCCCCCTCCCCGCCCC
>NW_010394695.1:36453-44264 GCF_000710305.1 Buceros rhinoceros silvestris
CCCACCCCCCCAACTTCTCAAAAGTATGATTGGTCTTTGAGACTCTCTAAATCATGCCAAATTGAAATTTTGTCCTCGCAGGATCCTGGGTATGCTGAGTAGACCCCACTTCTAGGCTACAAAAGTTCAGCAGCTGAAGGCTGGGAGAAAAAGCCTTCTGTACTTTTGTTACTTCACCTCGTGACAGTCAAGCAGCGCAGCGATCAAAGGGAAAGCCTCCTGCAGTGCGGAGGGGTGGTGAGAAGTAGGGTAGTGTTACGTTATCTTGTAAATATTAGCCTGTACAATAGAGATACGAAGGACTTGGCGGCCTGGGAAAAGAATGAGAAGAAACTGTGGATAAGTAGGAGCAGAAATGATGAGGGGGAAAAAAAGAGAAGAGGGAAACTGGTAGCGTGAAATCAAGGGAGACGAGAACAGTGGACAGTGTCTGAACAGCTGTTAGCAGGAGAAAGCCAGACTTTGGGTTACATGCTACAGATGACGTAAGTGGGTTTGTAGAGTACAGCAAAGAGTGATCCTTTCAACTTTTTTCCTCAAATACTCTGGAGAGAAACCTCAAATATCCAGGTCTCAGTAACCTAAAAATAAATCAAGGCATAAGTAGGTTTGTCTGAACCCTCTAGTGGTCTAGACAGAAAACACGCTTTTACCCAAGTAGTTTTGTTCTGCAGCCGTTTGCTGGCACCAGCCATACCCTCTCCTTTAGTTTATTTGACACATCTGTAATAATTGTTCTCAGCCTTTTAAACATGATGGCTACATCCAAACTCCTTTTTGGGAATGGTCTTTGGTCTGTGATAACTTCTAAACTGCACAAGATGGTTGTGTGGAGCCCCAGAGTTGTTTGAGGGAATATTAGTTGGTTTGAAACAAAACTGTGCCAGAACGGTAACAACCCAAGGAACTGAATTTCATGGCCTCAACCTAGGTTCTGACAGTGTTACTAATATCGACACACCCTTCACGCAGTAACATGAAGTAACATACCCACATCTCCCTTGTGTATGTGGATCCTCAGTCTCCTAAGTGTCAATATTACAGAAGAATACTTCAGCACAAAAAAATCAATCTGCAGCACATTCAGGGTGAGACCATTGCCTGCCTCCTTGATCAGCTCTCATCTCCTTGCTGCTGGAGGAGACGTGATGACCGAGAGGTAGGACTACAGGAAAAGGCAAAGTAGCCTTGTGATTTTAGTGACTGAGTCATGTTCTAGGAAATGAGATTTTCTCTCTGATTCTGCCTGAAAGTCTTGTGTGATGCTGAGAAAAGGGTACCTCCATAAGGAAAGGTTGCATGAGAAATGCCTGAAATGGAGCTGGGGTGGAAGTTCAGAGCTCCAGCTCCAAGTGGGGACAATTCTTATACAGCCTCTTAGAAATCAGGTCCAGGGCAACTCAGGGTCTCCATTCCTCACTCTCCTCTTTGTAACATGGGGTTAAATAATCTTCGTATTAGATGAAGGCTGCAGAGAAGAAATTTGTGGGTTTTTTTGAAGCACTTTAATGCTAAAACACTGGATGCTACAAAAATACCCACAAATAAATAATGTATTTGGTATTGAGGACAAGAGTATGAACAGTGCACTGTACATAGTGCATAGTGTCACTTATTGAACAGTGAGGAGCAAAGTCTAAATCTTTCTGACAGAGTGTTTTGCCTTTGGAAAATTATAGTGAGGCATTCGTTCCAACAAAGATCAAATGGAAACGGGCAAGCTTAAAGTTGTCTATTTTCTAGCCAGCTGACTTGAAAAGTTTCTTGGCAGCTGGGCTGACTGGCTCTCTTTTCAGCTTTCCAGTAGTAGGATCATTAAACTGCAAAGCAACAAGGGGAACCTGCTGATGAAATTCTGGCTCCCAGGCTCTTTGGCTGTTTCATTGTTCAGGCTGCTAGAGCAGTAACCTTCCTGATGCATATGAGCGTTGTAAGTATTTTGATAAGGAAAAAAAAAAGACAAGATATTTTCATGAGGGACACCTTCCCCTCCCCTCAATCCCAGGTCTCTGCAAACTGATCTCAGTTACACAGTGCTTAAAATAATCAGTGTACTTATCAGAGCTGTTGTGGTCATTTGAAATACACAGTCAAAAGGTTTGCAGCTTATCCACGACCGTATCTAACACAGGATGGCTGTTGGTATAGGAAAGTGAGATTGAGTTAAGCCAGAGCAAAATTGAGCCCTTAAACTGAACTAAACACTGCTTTGCATATCGCATACAACATGTTTCCAGCAGCCCAATTTGTAACCTAAATTTGTACGTGCCCGTCAAAGAAAATATCTGGAACCCACTCTTTCATATGAAGATATGTCTTCTCAGTCACATGTTTCTGCCACAGGGCATGAAGGTACTACTAACATCTCTAAGAAAAAAAAGAATGAAGTTCCCTGTTAGGTGTCTGACTTTCATGATCTCAGCAATTCTCTGTTGTGGAGATAAATAACCTTAAAATCTGGTCTTGGTGGATAAAATAGCCTAAGAAACTCATGACTTAGATCTTTGAGGTTCAGCATATGTTAAATGTTTGAGATTTGAAGTCATGTATACTTGTGAAAGATTTTTTTCAGCTTTTTAAATGAAGTTTTCCCGCAACACTTCTCAGAGAAACTAACAGGACATGGTGCAGTTCTACATGTCATAGTAGGCTGATAGGTTTGCCCAACTCACGTATATATTCCTGCTAATGTTTGAGGGCAGTCTTACATGAGTACCTGATGAGAGAAGCAGATAACTGATCTGGATATCAATATCATAGATGGTTGGTATAACCTCTGCTTGGAAATGTTTTCACTGAGTGGGGTGGATACGCAGCACCTCCCAGGTTTTTCTGCTGCGGAACTGCAAAAAAACAACTTTGAAGCCCCTCACAGGAGTGCCTGTGGGTCACTTTGTCGTACAGGAAACACCAGGAAGTGGAAAGATGATTCCTATGCCAGTTAGCAGTAGGAGACAGTACTCAGTAGCAGAGAGACAAATTGTCCCACAGAACTATCAGCTTCTTTGTTTGTGCCTGCTCTTTTGGCTGCTCCAGCTTGGCTATGGGACTAGTATAATCAGGAGTGTAGAAGGAAAAATAAGTGTTCAGAAACGTCTTTGCCTAATTCTAAAGAACGGGGGTGGGGGCACCTGGGGATTTGATTTCCTCATGTTTGAAACAAAAAAGTAATGCTGCAGCTTGCCTTTGCCAACAATTTCACGGTTCGGACTAGCTGTAAGTGGAATTATAAATGTCTGAATCCCAGACTTTCATCCAATTGTCCAAATATTTTTATGCAATGCACAGAAACATAGTTAATCTTGGGACCTACACTTCATCAAATTTGTCTGGAATTATCCAACATGTTCACATTTATTGAGGGAGAGAGGGGAAACACAGATCTGTGAATATGGACCAAAGATTCTCTTCAAACAAAGCTGAACAGCAGCTGGACTCAGCAGCTGATGGGTTTTGTTTATATTCTTGCTTCTAAATTAATGATAAAGTGAACAAGTGGAAGTGTTTTGATGCCTGCTCTGGCTGACAGTATCCCAGAACCCCCACATCCCATTCTGTATTCTCTCACAACACATCCTTCCCCTACACGTCCCCCCACAAACCTCACTTGTCACATAAGAAGGTGTACTGAAAACCCAGAGTCTCTCGTTTTTAAGTACAAGCAGACTACACTGTTTCTGTGAACGGTATTTATTGATTGGCTCATAGAAAGCATTGCCTGGCCCCGTATCCTCATGAATGTTATCCTCATGGTGATCCACAGAGTTCCTGGCCCTCTCCTTCCAGTTCTGCAGCCCCGTGCTGTTGCATCCTTTTACTTTCTTCTAGGAAGAAGACAAACATCCAAGCCTCCCCTGAAATAGGTTCAGTCTGTGCTTTCTGTGTCAACATTAATGCCTCAATGCTCTCCTGCTCTGGAGGAGAGGAAATGTGCTGTACAGACTACTCTGTGGGTGCTTATTTCCTTTTTTTGAGATCTGAGCTGAGGCTCAATTCTCTTGATGTGTGGCCATCAAAGGCAGTGAAGATAGATAACTTGCAGTGCTGCTGGTAAGTAAAGATCTTACAGACTGTTACCTGCTGTCTTACTGCTTCATGCACAAGTGTTAAATGGGATTACATAGAAGTAGAAAGTAAGCTTGCAGCAATTAATCTACTAAATAGCTCTGAAGATCAAGATGAAATATTTTCAATTTTATCTGTTTATTAATTTTATATCAATTTTATTGACATTTATTTCCCTTATAAATTAATCCTAAACCATCCCTAACCTATGTCCTTTTCCACGACACACACTGGTGAAACACAGCGCGCTGTAGTTTTTGGCAATGCCCTACATACAGACAGTTGCAAATGACAGCACTTTTTGGAACACCTGTCTGCAAGACACAGTGAATACAGCATTGAAACTTTTTTTCTATGCTAAGGCTACAAAGATTGTACTGATGCTGATTCTCTACTGTCAATGACGACAAATGAAAGAGTATTTCCCCAGTGGAGAAACAGCCAAATATAGCATAATTTTTTAAAAGCCAGCATAGCATTCTTAGGTAAGAATTATAGAGAATGTCAATGTCCTTTGCAAATCAGTTTGTATTTGTCTTTTGACACTGAGAATTCAGCTGTCCTCAACGGCAAAACCCGAGGCAAAGTACTTTACTGCACTTGCCCTGGTTTACAAACTTCTGATCTAATAGATCTCAAATAACTGGGTAGAAAAAATGGTGCTACCCTACACTGGAAGGGTTTTGAAACCAGGCTGTCTTCTCACTATTAGAAACAGTCCCTTCATTTCATGTTTCAGTCTGTGTGGGTGAGAAACCTGTGATGCTCTTCAGCTAAAAGTGCAGAGTTTCCATTTCTGAAGTTCCCGTTATAGTTTCCACTAGTTCTGAACACCCCCACCCCCCAGAAGAAAAACACCTAGTTTGGGGCCCTTTTATGTTGTTTATACACTCTGTTTAATGTTATCAAGTCTTTTTTAACTTTTTGTATGCCCAAAAGCAGATTCTTTCAACCACTACTTCCTCATTTCTCCTCCCTTCCTTTTAACTCTTTACTATAAGATCTCTGAAGTACTCATTCTTTTCTTTGTTTACAGTCTGTGAATAAGTTGATCTATGCGTCTTTGAACCAGTATGAAATCCAAGCAAATTTTCAGTTAGCTTCTCATCAGAAAAGCAAGACGAGGTTGAGGAGGTGGCAGTAGTTTGGAAGGAGCGGTGTTTTGTTGGGCTTTTACCACTGAGAATCTTACGGTCTTCTCATTCATCCTTCTAATAGTGTTTTATTTTAAACAAGCCTACATCAGACATTGCATTGGAACTATCGGGATTGCTTGCTACCTACCACCACACAACACCAAAAATGACCTGATCATCTGCTACTTTCTTCAAACGCTGTCCTTCACAGTGATGCATCCACATACCCTGCTAATAGGAATCAGTCATATCAGCAATGACAGAACGCAGCAAAAGGTAGCTGAGGTCTTGTTCTGAGGTGAGCAGGCGTGAGTAAATGACTCCATGTATGTCCTGTGAGCCTAGTTCTGTTAAAAAAGCACTAGGTTAGTCTCTGCTTTGAGGCCAACGAGCCCTGTGTTGTAACTCCATGAGCCCAGCTTTCATTTTTACTGAAGTCCTTTCCTCTGGCTGTAGAGTGTGGAAAACATCTTCCTACGTATCTCCCTGTATAACTGCCCTTCTTGGTAGGTATATGTAGTCAATGTAAGTATAGGATCTTTATGTTGTTCTTCTCCCATCTCAGCCTGGGGACGGGGGAAGTGGGTGTGGGTGGGGATATATAAAGGACCCCAGTAAGAGGTAGAGCAAGCAGATACCTATACCCCTGTGACCTGAGGCTCATCATCCTTCTCTCAACAACTCAGGAAATCAAGCACATTTGTACATCAAGAAGTAGCCTTATTTCACTCTTGCCTGTCAGGAGAGAAAGAAACATGAGCATTTGGCCCAGTGATTTGCAGTGAAGGCACCATAGCCAGACTCACCCTCGTCCACCCCCACAAGTCCTTTATATCCAGACTAGTCTGTCTGGCAGAATGCTACAACAATACAGAGTTGAGCCAGGCAGCTTTTCTCTGCTGAATGCCTTCACCTAGTCTGCTGGGACAGGATATCTCTTCTCAGTTTGGTAATGGAGAAATTAAAATATCTGCAGACATACCGTGATCTGGAAGGACTGGTTAGCTGATTGAGTGGCAGTACAGGATGGAACACCTGCCAGGATTTTTGATCTAGAGAGAAAAGCCACTGAGACTGCCACAATAGGAAGAAAGGCAAGTACTTTTACTTGACTGCCACTGAGGCTTATAAGAGGCAGTGCAGGCAAACCATGCAGGGTGGGACTATGTTCACCAAGGGATGATTTAGCTGCACACGCTAAGGAGATTCCTCTGCAAAGCGACACAATCCCAGAAGGCAGAGCAAGGTAAATGTGCATTTGTGGCTCACTTTATACGCCCCACATCAGAGCCCTGCATGTTCATATACCTGACCTATTTGTTGGCATTCACCCCAATCTCCCTCTCTCTCTCTATATATATATATATCCTAATGCTCAACTCAGACTGAAGGCCTGAAATGATCCACAGTTGTGGAGCAGGGAAAGACTCTTCTTGCACTGCATCATTCTGAGGACCCAGTAAACCATAAAGAGTCAAAGCACTTACTGGAGAGTTACTGGAGAAAATCCTGCATGAGGTACAGCCAGAAGAAAGATGGTGATGCTATGCGTCCTTTAATCCTGCCGTTGCTTAGAGCACTCTCTACAGCCTAGGGATGTTTACCTAATCTGATTGGAATCAACCATTCTTGCAGAAATGCATTAATCAACATGTTGAAGTTATTTATCTACAACTTACCTTTACCCTTGCACCTCAATTTATCCCAGTTTGCATGGTGCAACTGGAATATGAAGTCCACGGGTGTTAAAAAAAAGACTGTAGTGTTTTGTTCAGTACTTGAGAGGAGAAGACATCCCACTGCAGTTCCTATTTGAATGTAATTTATGTTTTATATTAAATGACTAATAGAAAATCTTATTGCTTGGTGAGACATGTAGATTCAAATCTCATAACTCTGAAGAAATTAATTAATATCCCCCACATCTGCGTTGAGTGATATTTGGAAAATGTGAACAGTACTGTTGTTACTGGTTTGGATCCTTCTATATTTTGTGAGATAAGACTGATGCAAGCATCTTGCTTCAGGAGAATTTTTAGTTGTAATACAGGGTTGTAGCTAGAGGTTTGCTTGAAACCCACAGCAAGTGTCAAAAGCTGCAGCTTTCTGAGGGACCAAGGCATTTCCTGTTGTCTATCTTGCTTTCTGCTTGGTGTCTTGATTTTCTGGATCACTCTAAAATGCCTAACAGTGAGCCGACAGGGTATGGAACATCTTGGCTGGGGCCATGGAGATTCCTGGACAGGCGGATCCCTCTATCTACTGAGGTTTCTACCCGGGGTAGAGGAGGTGTGGGTGGTAGGTGATCTAGGCTCTCTCCACGGATTTGCGTTCTGTGTTAACCGCCTTCAGGTACTTGTCAGTTTCCTGTGTCTCTGTCTTTCACTGTGATTGAGCAAAACTAACCACAATCTCTTGTCACACCCAGTTTCTAAAGAAACTCTTCTAACTGTTTTTCAACTCAACTGTGTCTTTCTTGAGCTTGACTAGTTTCACCAACAAGACATAAGAAATCCAGTGGACAAAGTCATACACAGGCTTTTGCAATATGAGGTATCCTACTGTACTTTGTGGTTTGTGGAGGTTTTTTTCCCTTAAATTATTATTATT
>NW_010394696.1:0-40048 GCF_000710305.1 Buceros rhinoceros silvestris
ATGATGATAAACATTCAAAAACCCCAATCTCCACAAACACAAGGAGACTCTTTATCAATAACATAGACAGTGGGATCGAGTGCACCCTCAACAAGTTTGCAGATGACACCAAACTGAGTGGTGCAGTTGACATGTCAGAGGGACAGGATGCCATCCAGAGGGACCTGGACAAGCTGGAGGAGTGGGCCGGTGTGAACCTCACGAGGTTCAACAAGGCAAGTCCCAACTGCAGCTGGGATGAGTCAATCCTCACTAGCCATACAGGCTGGGGCATGATGTGGTTGACAGCAGCCCCGCGGAGCAGGGGATACTGTCAGATGAAAGGCTGGACGCGAGCTGACAATGTGCACTTGCAGCTGAGAAAGCCAACCATATCCTGGGCTACATCAAAAGTAGAGTGGCCAGTACATCTAGGGAGGTGATCCTGCTCTACTCTGGTAAGACCTGACCTGGAGTACTCTGTCCATCTCTGGAGTCCTCAGCATGGGAAAGACATGGGTCTGTTGGAGCGGGTCCAGAGAAGGGCCACAAAAATGATCAGAGGGATGGAGCACCTCTGCTATGAGGACAGGCTGAGAGAGTTGGGGTTGTTCAGCCTGGAGAAGACTCCAGGGAGACCTTATTTTAGCCTTTCAATGCTTGAAGGGGGCTTATAAGAAGGATGGGGACAGCCTCTTTAGCAAGCCCTATTTTGACAGGACAAGGGGCGATGATTTTAAACTAAGAGAAGGGAGATTTAGACTAGAGATAGGGAAGAAATTTTTTACAGTGAAACACTGGGACATATTGTCCAGAGAGGTGGTAGCTGCCCCATCCCTGGAAACATTCAAGGTCAGGTTGGATGGGGCTCTGAGCAACCTGCTCTAGTTGAAGATGCCCCTGCTCACTGCAGGGTGGTTGGACTACATGACCTTTAAAGGTCCCTTTGAACCCAAAGCTTTCTATGATTCTGGTCTCTCTTGGATAACAGTGGGGCACATCAGAGTAGTTTTGCTGGATATGCTGGTTGAAGTACATGAACAGTAAGAGAAATTTTTTAGTAGTAACGCTGACCACTGCACGTTTCAGACATCATGAGTAAGAACTCCCCAGAATTGTGAGATTTCCTTCAGAACATGATTTAATACAATTGCTGTACTGATTTCTGACCCTTGAGGGGTTGGGAAAGTTTTCCAAACTGAAGATGAAGAAGATTGGCTACAGGAGCAAAGGTTTGAGAAAAAACTAAATAATTCCAGGCTGGACAATGCATCACGGAGTGACACATGTTTCCAGGCTGAGGAGCCATATGAGACTTAAGTAGTTCCTGTTTACAAGGAACATATTATTAATGATTGGCATTGTGTCCTTACCCTCTGCTCAGGAAGATCTCCAATTGTATGAAGATGCTTGTGAGGTTTTTCTGTCCTTAGAATAACTTTAGTCTTTGAACATTCCCTAGAAAACATGCATAGAAAGCAGTTTCATTTATAGTACCAGCAATACAATTCCTGCTCTGCATTGGTGTTTCACTCCTGATAAAGCACAAAGATCATACAAAAGGAAGGGAGAGCAGATTCATCTTTCTAAGTAAGACCAGACTTCTGAGGGAAATAAAAACTACCAGCATCTGTAATAGTGATTTTTTGGTTTTTTTTTGTAATTTACCTACCTGCATGCCTTAAGTAGCTGTCTGAAATACAACTTGTTTTAGTAAGTATTATTAAATGATATTACACTAGACTTGTAATAAGCAAACTTACTTGGGCTCGTTGTGGGACAATGGTTGGGATGGAGGAGGCCACATTTGTGACCGTCATTGCAATGCATCAAGATGACTAGGAACCCAGCTACCCCCTGCAAAACATAGACAACTTCAAGGCTCAGCTTTCATCTGGCTTTATTATTCCAGTTTGGGCTATGTGCTGGCTAGGCACTACGTAAATGATGAGTGTCTTTCATCACTGTTTTTGCCAGAAGTGCTAGGTGGGAGTCAACAGGATGACAGCTAATTCAGGGAGAACATGGGCTGGCATGAGTCAAGTTCTGCCCCACAGCCTCTGCGTTGCTATCAGTGTGTACTGAGGCAAAAATTGCCCATTCCTCTGTTCTGTTCTCTCTTAATCACCAAACTCCTAGGCATTAGTCTCACTTCCTTCCTATGATTAATTAAGCGATCATCTTTTTTAAAGATTTATTTCCTTTTCTGAAAAAATAAAAAATTGATGTCATTTTTTTAACAGAACCTTAAGATTTGATCAATGTCCACAAATGCTATAAGAATACTGTAGGCAAAGCAACAATTTTTAAATTGATCTTTATTTTCTACATTCATCTCATTCCGCTATGGAGGTAGTCCATAGATAAAAACTGAAATCCAAGCTGAGGTGAATATAAAAACAAACCATGATTTTAAAAACTCACCATGATTTTAAAAAGACGCCTGTAAGTGATTCAGCACAGATAGGCCAATGATTTTGCTTGGGAAAAAGTGCCCTGGATTCTTGCCGTGATGTGTACCATGCACGCAGACACACACGTATACGCACGAACACACACATGCCTACAGACACATGTGCTTATAGGCACACATAAATGTTTAGTTTGCTAAGTATTGCTAAAGAGCCACTACAGTTAACTAATGTGATTGATGGTCGAGTAGCGTAAACTTAATCTGGCTAGATTTAATCTGGCTAATTAAGGTTAATTCAAGTGAAGGTGGGTTTGCCTAGATTTCAGCATGGTGCACACTCCAGCATGTGCTGTAGGAAAGCACAGACCTTCAGTGTGATCTTACGTTCTGGTTTGTAATGAAGTGTGCTTCACCATGTCTTGAATACTACTACAACATGTGCAAATTAAATTGAAGATAATATAGATAATACGAGTAAAATTATCCAGATGGATTTGTATCTGCAGTGCTGTTCTATATATATTCTGAGACGATCCATGGGGGTATTATGAAGCCAAGTGGATCTAGATTCTCATAAAATGCCACATATTTATTAAAACACGTTTGCCAGATATTTCTTAAAAGAGCATGAATGTGTTCTTTTAGTGCTGGGTTTTATATTAAATAATGCTAAACCCCCCCAAAAGCATAGAGAATGCCTAGATACGTTACACAGTCCATGTTCAATGAAGAGCTGAATCTCCTGCTCTGCTTAGTCAACAGTTCTCCTTCTGATCTGCATTTCATACTGACATCAGAGTGCTGATAGGTATAATAGATAGATTTGCCAGACCTGTCTAGACTCAAATGTTTTCCCAGTGTGCAAGCCAGAACTGACTGAAATATCAAATAGGAGCATGATGCCAGTTGATCTCCTTTCTTGGTGACCCCAGCATGGACTGTTATTACTGTCCTATTTTTAGGGGAGATTAGAATTGATGGGCCAGGGGACATGCCAGGTAGCTTTTCTCCTCCTGAGAAAACAATATCCTGTCCTCCCTTGTAAGTGCTGGATCCAAATTCTTCAGTTCTAGATCTTCCAAGTTATAATCTTGACTTGACACATGCCAAACACTCTGAAACACAGATTGCTGGAGCCAAATATAGACATCTGGGAATCTGAAAAAAAACAAGAGAGAACTAGACATGTGCTAGCAGCTTTAAGACAAATGCTAATAAAGGAAACAGAAACGTGATGATTGCCTCTCCTGGAGGATTGCAGGAATCAAGCCCAAGCCTCAAAAAAGGTGCAAATTTTGGGAAAAAGGATGAAATAGATGATATGTGACATGACAGAATTTTTAGCAACTCTAAAACCTCAAAGAGCTCAAACCCTCACAAGGTGGTATTCAGCTTTCTCTTAGTTTACACTGTAGATTATACCATTTCTTCTTTTGTGTGACAGAAATCAGGTCCTTTCACACAGCTTACTGCAAACTCAAGGATGCCAAGGGTAGGAAATTTTGTGGTATAGAGTCCTGTTATGCAAGAGAAAGTGGGCGATGGCCAGATACGTGCCAGCTGGAGAAAGTCACAGTGACTGGAAGTAAGGGTTTGCTTGCAACCTACTGTCAGGGTTACATTTTTGATCTAGCTAGGACAGGACTTTAAGAGATCTGTGTGCTTGAAAAAGAAGCATGTGCAACGTAGAAGTTCCCTCCATTGTTTCCTGAAGATCGATGCAGACTGCTGCATGGAGTTAATTTTGTTCCTCAATCATGTTTTGATTTATCCTGTGTGATGTAAATTAGCATTGGTTCGACAGCATACAGATTTGCAGTGAAGGAAAAAAACCTCATATAAAACTTATTATCTATAATATCTTCATGCAGCAGAGATGATGACCAAAATTTTAAAGCCAAGTGAATAATACTAACCTCCTGAAAACATACTCAGCCCCACAAACAGGAAGTGGTGGTGAATACACCCAGTTTCTCTTAAGTTCACAGGAAGTAAAGCTGAGAATTGATTTTTTTTTTTTTTTAATAAAATATATCAGCTATCATTTCAGGTTGTCTCATCAGGCAGAGCTTTTGCCTGCAAGCTCCACAGCTCTTAATCTTTTTTCAGGAAGAAGGGCAGAAGAACAGGAAGAAAACAAAGGTGCAGAAGAAAAGGCAGAGAGAGGTGAAGGGATTGGACAAGAGCGAAAAGCATCCAAAAAAGGGAAAATTGCATGATAGAGACTGTGAACTGGGAAGAGAAAGGAGAAAGAGAAGAGCACAAGCACAGATGATGAAAGACAAAGCTTGAGGAAAATGGATGAGCTGCAGCGAAGACAAGAGAAAGAAATGACAGAAGAAAACCCACCCAGGGACTCTTGCCAGTCATGGGCAACACAAAGCACTGACCCAAGGAGAAATAATTCTGAATCTGACTGGGAGACAGTCAGAGCAGTGGGCCTCCACATGGGATTTTGAGGAAGGGACCGTGCTCATTTTCCTGAAAAGTAGGTCGCCATGGGTTTTAAATGTAGAAGAGCATATATGAAAAGGCATTTTTGATCCCTGTTGAAAGACAAAAATTGGAAGAGGTCTTGAAGTGTATCATTCTGTATAAGGTGTCGGATAGCAGACAGACAGAGAACAATTAAGACTGCACAAGGCTCTCCATCAGCAGCGTACAATGGGAATAGGATTTTCTTTTTTCCCGGATGTCAGCCCAGTCATTCAGGCGAGACGAAGAGAATTTCTTCCACTTAAGAAATCCTTTGTTCGGGAAAGAGCTGTTCAGGCCTCTGTTCTCTCCCCAGCCAAATTGTATGTAGTTTTCACGGAGAAGACTTCCCTTTCTGAGGGGCATTGGTAACCAAACATCTTCAGGACAAAGTGCAAAGTGCAGCAAGTCCAGAGTATCCTTGGAGTCTGACAGGAAGGCTAAAGAATGGATGGAAAGATTTTCCAATGAAGAAAGGATGATACTTATGCTTGTAAAGTTTGCCATAGTGATTTTTGCCCTGTGAACCTTGCAAGAGCAGGATTCGTGTTTGTTTGTTGCAGAGTGGATCCTCAGTGCTGTTGTGGTTTTGTTGAATTGTGTTGACTATATTCTCAATACAAGAAAACTGAATGTAAACCTGTATAAAACCCGCCTAGGTTCTTGTGGAAGTGTAGGTCATTCCCATGTAAACTATTTAACTAGACCATGATTAGCTACCATCTGTGCTGGTTTAGTTACATCTTTTCTCCTGGTGTGCAATACTACATATTTAAAAAAAAATGCACTGGAGCTGTTCAACAAAGAAGGGAACAAAGTATCGCTTTTGCTCAATGAGATTCAAACTGCTGGATTCAGCAGAAATTGCTTGTCTGTTTTTTTTTCTTGTACCAAGAACAGATATGTGCACATACGTGCAAAAGTGCTGAGATGCACGTGCACACCTGTGCATTGGTGTGCATGCACACACACACACATACAGAGATGGAACACAGACTTTAGCATCCAAATAATCGTACCTGTTTAGTAAGCTCTGTGGATTTTACTACCCTGCTGATACTATAGCAAAGATAACAGGTTATCAATTGGCACAGGTGTATGTAAAACATTTAAAGACTCCTAAAATTATTGAAACAAATGTATGACTTACCAGCTTGTCTACATTACTTGAAATTTCTTCTTTGTAAGGGTAAAAAAAATCCTAGATATAGTTTGGAGTACAGAGGTACTGCAATCAGCCAGCTTTCCATTTCACTTTTATTTCACTGTGGCCATGTACAGTGTCAGTATTTACATGTGGTGCCCTGTTTGCTCTTACAGACCAGACTAGGAGTCTCACAGCTGGGTTTGATGCTAGATCCTACTTAGTGGAAAGAAAGAAGCCTGTCTGTCCCATCATTTCAAGAAACCACATAACTAAAATGCAAGTCAGGTCTTTACAGCATAGTCTAAACGCAGAAATGCTCAGGAGTCCATTCTGTCAGTAGAATCTCCCTTATTGGGTTACTGATTACTGGTAACACACCTTACACAAATCTGCGTCTAAAGATCACTTGGAAATCTCACCTATTGCATACAGTGTCTATTCAGTTGTTAATGGGTGTTTCTCACCAGGATCTCATTACACCTGTGTCCCATTGTCTGCCCTCATTTCCAGTTCATTTTCAAGTGTAGTGTTATACCCTAGTTCAACTCTGAGTGCTTTCAAACAGTTTGGTTCCTTGGTACCCAAAGAAAACACCTCTCCCTTTATGTGTGACCAGGATGCTGAGATCAGCAGAAGGGATGAAAACTGTAACTTGCTTCTCACGTTGTCTGACCAGAATGTGGGCTGGCTGGTTGATAGGTCATAGAGCAAAGCTTGGCTTTTCATTGAGGGGAAAAGAAAGAATGGGCTGTACTCATTGATAAGGGGGCTATGAATGTTTGGTGGGTGGAAGCAGAGGTTTTTTTAGTTTTTCGGATACTCTAATTCTCTAACTCTCTCAGTTAGAACTTCATTTTTGAGTGTATATTCAAGCATCACATGGCTGTATTCATAAATACATCAAGTGGATTCCAGAAAAAATTAGCAATTAAGCAATTAGCTACAGAACTTGCTTCTGCAAATGCTTTTCACTGCACATATGTGACATTCCTTTGAAAGCACCTTATGCTTTGTAGTCTGGATGTCTTTACACATCCTGAAACTATGTCTTTCTCGTCCTTCCACATTTTCATCAGTTTAATACAAGTAAAGCTGTGTGTTACAACAGGGAAAACCCCTCAAGTTTTGCATTAGCTTATTTTTTCAGAAAGCAACTTGTTCCTGTTGCCTCTTATTAAAAAAACTGTGAAGCTCACATAGGACAGGACTGAAAGTCTGGGTTTAAGCAGAATATATATTGTAATAGTTTTTCTTTGACAGTTAAAAATAAATGTTGGATGGAAAAAAAAACCCAAACCACAAACCAAACTACAGCCCCAAAACCAACCAACCACCACCAACAAAAAAATCCCAACAAAAATTAAATCTGAAAAAGGAGAAGAAAAGGCAGAAAAGAATATCAAGTGTTTTGTATTCTCTCAGTTATCTGCCTCTACATTTGTACTGCATATTTACCAAAGCCAGAGCTGCACTACCCAGTGCTTCTCATTTTAAAACAATCATTTATGGGTGTTAAAGTATGTCTGTGAAAGCAGAAGTGTACTATGTCAATCAAAGCTAATCACTGGTACAGGCAAAGTGCTTTTGTTGGCCTCCATGCTCTAAGCCGCGCTTCCACATCTGTGTTTGAAGAGATTAGAGAGGTGCTTCATACAAGAACTGTATTAGTTAAAGCTGATCGACAGTATTTGGAATAAATCATGAAAAAGTTGAGTGCCAGAAGGAAACGCATGGTGAGTGAGTTTGAAATGGACTAAGGCTAAACCCAGCTCCTTTCCACCCTTCCCACCCTTCCTTACCCCAGATGCACACGTATAAACATCTACACACTTGTTCTTCTGAGAGCAATACCGGTTATCGTCCCTCGGCCACTGTGCAGCTAACGTGCAGCTGCACAACCAAACACATCCGAGCTTGTTTTTACTGAGATAGATAAATACTGTTTGTTGTCTGAGGTTTTGATATCATATTTGATGTGTTTATGTCCGTCAGGACTGGCAAGGGATGGGGAAATGGATGTAAAAGGAGAAAAAGAGTTCTTGCAGACTGCTGTGGTTTGAGTTCTGCAGCCCCCCCACCTCCATTTCCAGCAGCACACTTGCCTCATGAATGCCATACACTTTCAAATAAATTATGAGTGACAAGTATTTGAACCAATAAAGAGGGCACCATATTTTATATGCAGTAAATTTAATTCCAGATTGTGTTTCACCTCAGCAGTGTGACATGTTTATTGCTGCTGAAAGATGAAAGCACCAGGAGTTAGAGACAAGCGTCAGCAGTTCTACTGGGCACCAGCAAAATGAAGATTTGACAGACTGGTGGCTGAGCCCATGAAATGAAATGCCAGATCAAATTTTACCCAAAAGGGGTCAGATGTACTGTCATGCCCTCAGACTCTCAATACCAACTGAATAAATGACTCTGGTTCAACAAGCTGGCAAGGAAGGTGGTGTGCGATCCGTAATTCACTGCTAGAGGGCCTTTCAAACCGCACCGATGATTGGTAGTGCCAGAGCTGACTTCATGGATGTAATATTATGAAGTAACTGTTGGTGCTGAGAGCTTTTGAAAAGTACTATTCACCAACTTCTGAAATGTGGTATTTGGTCTGCCTTGGCCACCCTTGTCTCACAGCTGGACCTGCAACTGCCTGCATTAACAGTGAAAATCAAACAATAAGCCGTAAACTTACTCAATAATATCTGCATATATTTGTTTCTGTTGGGGTGGCCCAAATCTGAGGAAAAATCTTTTGGCCATCAGCTATGAAATGGTGTTTGGGTAGTATCACTTTGGAGGCTGAACAGTATAAAGCAATATCGTGCTTGTTCATTCCAAGCCAAGGTTTGCCCCTTTCGTCAAGCGTGGCAGCAGTTACTCATGTGAGTTGTCCCACTGGGAATTCTTAGAAACTATTTGTTTGAGGGTTACTTAGCATAAGTAAGGCTGGCCGAATTGGATCTGGTGTTTGTACATAACAAATTATACCAGGAGCAACTTGTATGCAGATTTAATTGCACAATGCAGGAAGACATTTAGAGAATCTTCTGGCTTTAGTGAGACATGCTCACTACAGACCTTCTGGTCTGCAGAACAATTCCTACTGATTGTCTTAAAAGTTTCAGATCAAATACCATCCATTGCCAATGGCCACAAACACTTAAAAATCTGGCAGTGCCCGCACTAATACTATTAAGTATGATCACCCTCCAAACCCATTTCTCAAACCTGTGAAAGCAAAGGTTTGAAAAGAACCAGGCGTGGCTCCCCATCACTCTAAAGGGGTCCCTTGCTACACGTTCTGCGCTTAGGTCTGACCGTGCACATTGCTTGGGGGTTGCTCAGGACTGCCTTCGTCATCAGGTAGCCTGGACTCCTTGCCCTGTTTGTCACTTTCTAACTAGCATCAACGTGCAAATCTTTGCACATGTCCTGCAGAATAAGGCACAGCGGTATGTCACATCATCACCAGAAGGCAGGCTGGAGTCCTTGGGCTGATAGTACGCAGCTGAAGACAGGGTTAAGGCAAGAACATAATGCTTGTGTAACAAGGTAACGTGCTGCAGGGAACGTCAGGCAATGTGGCCTCCGTTCGAGGAGGGCGTTTTCTTGCATTTCTTGCAGATTAACGTAACCCTAACTTCTGCTCATCTCGTCAGTCCTCTTAAATGTTCCCAGTGAGTGAATGACTCTTAAAGGGTTATCATTTTGAATAAACAATACTGCTTTATTAGATTAGAGTTTGTTTTATTTTAATCCAGCTGTAATAAAGTTACAATCATTACTAAATAACATCCCATGCAGTGCATTGCACATGGAGTACAAACACTACCAGCCCTTGGGCAGTGCCAAAAATGTGCAGAGATTCCACAAAACACTTCAGCATCTTTTCTCCTAGAAAATTTAACAACAAAAAAATCAAATTTCTTCAGAAATTTAAGAGATGACACTGCGTCAGGCCTTCTTGTAATTCAAGCTACAAACTTAGTGACCACAGGTCAGTAATTCCTGAGCAGAGCAACTGCCAGACTTAGGAAATAACCATCTAGAGCCATGTTTTGTTGCATATTTTACATATACATATACATGCACACACACGTATACAATTATATATGTGTATTTAACTGCACCAACTAGTGCATATATGATTTTTTAAAATTAGCTTCTTTCGCTTTATCTTAACTTTAAATGACATTGTCCGTGCTGTGCTCTACAGGAAATGTCACACAAGGAACAAGCATGTATTTACCCTGAGCTAGTGTCTTCTCATCTCTGGCTTCTATGATTCTATTTTTTCCAATATACAGATACTGCAGAAGCAATACTTTATTGAATGTCACCCCAAATCTCTTAAAAGCCTGAGAAAAAAGTTAAATATTGATCCAATTTGTTATGCAACACCGTATTAGAGGGCGTTTTTTCCATTTGTAAACCTAGAGCATTACTGAAGCTTTTCTGCAGAAAATCTCAAAGTTTTCCTCTGAAGGACTTTCTGCAGCAGAATTCCCAAAGAGAACTGCAAGAACAGGCATTAAAAAAAAAAAATAAAGGCAAGTTCTTTGTTTTGTTTTGGCATCAATAACAAAATCTTTTTTCTTCCCTATAGAATCAGAGCAAGTATTATTAGTAGTAAAAGAATCAAAAATGTATTTTTTTAATTAAAAAAACGGGTCTAGTAAAGGGCAATATATATTCATGCATTTTTTATTTTTATTTTTAGTTTTTATTTTTATTTATTAGTAGTTGTTTCTACATAATTAGATCCTTTATACCTTTCTATTCTTTGTAAATATTTGGATTTAAAAAAAAATTGTAAATTATTATCAGATTTGATGCTGAGATGTACCCAGAAAACAGAAATTCTTTTATCTGAATATAGCAAGCGGGAACTTTTTACATTTTTTCTGACACAAGTTTCCTACTTACTTTTATTTCTATTGTATGAAAAACCTGCATAAAACAAATGAATCCTAATTTTTTCAGTCATTCTTTAAGCTGATTAAGTCTAACTCCTGAAGTTCTGCAGATGATAACCAGATCTTACTACTTTATTCAAATAAAGCTTTTATATGAACTCTTTTGGAGTTTTGTGTAATTAATAAAGCTATGACATTAAGCTTTTATTCGTTCTGTATTTCAAACCCCTCTAAAGAATAGAAATGTTTGTTACGGATACGACTGCATTTTGTGTGCCACCTGTGTTAGTAATAAATTATAATTTCTTAGCAACTAGTTGCTAATCAATACAGCATATCTAAGTATTTAATTGTCAGCCTGTTCTTAGATCCAGTAACATCGAGAAGGCATATCTATGTTTTAAATGACGCAACTGGTTGCAGAATTGGACTCTAACACTCTAACACTAAGGGCATCTCACTCTGCCAGACCCTCAGCTAAGAACAAGCTGAAATAGTTTTGGCCCCACATGATCTTGCTGAATAGTTCAGACCGTATAAAGTTTATTTTGTTTTAATATACATTGACCTATTGGGAGGGGAAAAGTATTGCAGTAGAGCATGAAGAAAATGGATTCAGTGTCTAGCTCAGGCAGTTTCTTTGTCAATTTGGGTAAATCCCTTGATTTTTCAGTGCCTCACTTCTCCATCCATAAACTGAGGAATTAATATTATCTCTTTTATCTTCGTTGTCTATTCATACAGAAGACCCCTTGGAGCAAGGATTGTCTCTTGTTGTATGTATTGCATTATTGAAGTGACATTGCATCACTTCCCTTCATCTCTCTTTATGTTCAGCTGACTTAGCCTTTAAGGTTCTAAAAGTATGCACTCTTTTATTAATTTTTGTGAAGTGGTTAGTGCTATATAAATGAGGAATAATAAAAATAAAAGCAAGAAATAAATCATATTTAGTAATGAAAATACTTTATGACTGCAATTGATGGTTATTTCAGCATTTCCCAGGTCCCTCTCTGTAAAATCGTTTCAATTTAAACTCCTTTGACAAATATTCTTTGTTCATTCTAAATTCTATTTCAGATAATTTTTATTCAATAACCTTAATTAATGAAAGTATTTTGATCAGAATAACTCTTTTTTAAACCTTTTAAATTGTACTCCTCCCTTTGCAAGCCACATCCTTATATGGAGAAAATGAAAATAGTTTCAAAGTCATTCTGTCAAAGCAATATTGACTTGCAGATACTGACTTAAGCTGACTCAAATATCTTTTATGCCATGGAAATATCTTGGCCCAGTCCCTCTCAGTGAAGATCACAGAAAACTGTTGGCATCAGAGCAGATCACACCACTCTCTATTCTCTCTCAAGAAACCTCTCAGCTATTTGTCCTTTTATTTTTTTATTTGTTTACTTTCTTAGAAGTTTCAAGTTAATTTGAACATTTACTTTGTTCCTAAGCAATCGGCATTTTGAGGGAAGGAACTCTCCCATTAAAGAGTTAAGTTTGCCTAGAATCTGATTCTACACCTAAATCTCAATTTTTGCCTAAATCTAGCAGAATAGAATGCATCAAATCTTTGTGTGTGTTGTCCTAGATGTTGAAGAACATGTCAGGCAGATGTCAGGCAGTGATAGAGAATATAATTATTTTCAAGTATTCCTTCGAAGGTAACACACAACCAAAATCTTACCTGTGTGCATTACTTCTGAATGGCTTTCTGAGATTAGAAAATAATAGGATGCATTTTTTCTGTACCAAGAGCACAGTCACATCCTTTGAGCTATAGAAAAGCCGTGGAGGAGTGCACTGATACCGTGCACTGCAATCAGGCTCACTCATGAGGAGACCTTCTGAGCAAGAAGACCCATTCAAACTGCTTCTGTGATCAGGGTTTTGAGGACCGAAAAAAACAATTTTGTGTAACAGTATTAAAAATTTTAGATTACTGAATCTCATGAGAACTTAAAGAAGAATACTAGCTGAAGGGAAAGGTAAAAGTGGTGATGCAGAACACAGTTGGGAAGATTATTCCTCTCGAGTTTCATGAAGGAACTTTAGAAGCAGAAGAATCATTATTCCTAACCCATCTTTGAATTTAAATTGCACACTTAAGCAAACTTTGAACTGTACCACACAATAAGCATAACAAGTAAACCTATGCTTTTAATAGTTAATCATCTGATGCATGACAAGTATCATTCTGAATTCTGTGTGAACTGATTCACAAAAATAATTCAGTAAATTAATGTAGTTTTGCAATATTATCAGTAAAACAGGCAAGCAGCCAAATGTCTAATGACAAATTAAAGGGTTTTGAAATGTGTCTGTCTCTGAGCAATATCAAAATTGTTTTCAAAACAGAAGCACCCTGGAAAAAATTGAGCAACACCACGTGAACCATAGCACTATTAAGAAAATTCTATAAATAAATAATGTGACTTATATGCAAATAAATTTACCTCTCCTTCAACTTTGCCATCGAACATTTTTTAGTGGCCCGCTCTGACTCCCAGTGAAACAAATGGCAGCATTTCCTTTGGCTTTCAGAGAAATGGATTTCCTCCTTTATCTAGCGTTTATTCAGATCTGGTGTACTTTTTAGGCAACACAAATACCACATTTGTAAAGCCTAAAAAGGAGCCACTCTGAGGAGAGGGTAGCAATCTGTCAAAGCAGTGGTTATTGTCTGGAGCATTACCTGTCTTGCAGGTGTTATCCCCCTTCATTTATCTTCCAGCCTCGATCTGATGGATTGGGGATTATTGCTCTTTTGGCAATCAGATCCTGAACATGTCTCCTATTTAACTCTGGGCTGTAAAAAAGGGAAAATTAAAAACCATTATGAGACCTCCATATAATTAATCTTCAGATGGCTTGAAGCTTAAGCACGTAATGTCCTCAGTATACTGTCTACTATAACAAGTAACAGGAAGGAAAAAAAGGCGACATATCAACACACTTTATCCAAGGGAAGAAATTCCAGTTGTAGCATTAAATATAAATACAATAGTGTGTTGGCATAATGTAGTAAGGTTCCTGTACTATTAAAGGCTTTGTTCTAAAGCGTATCTGTGTACACAATGAGATGATGAACACAGTGCATCACATAGCTAAATTTAATATATGCAGGGGTATGATGTTTGCAATGCATGCATTTCAGCAGGTCCCATTAGTGCGCCTTTCCCCTCCAGTGAAAACAGAATGAACCACAGCCCCTTCTGGTTTGCATAAAGCAAACAAAATTAGATTTGCTTTGCTGAATTGAAACCCGCTTGGGATTGTGAGCCTCTCTCGGGGACAAATTACTTCAAACAATCCCTTTGTACCATAACAAAATCAAAAAATTCAGGCCAATCAACATGGCTCAAAACCCTTAACACAAGAATTAATAATACAACCTAGTCTATTTTTATTGCTTCTGAGCTACAGATCCTTGTTTTAATATAATTACACTTATTTGTGGTCCACATGTTAAATAAGCTTGCATATGTTAACTAATGTGACATAAAACAACTTTTATAATTTCACTATTGCAACCAGTTTTGTTCCCCCTAGAGTAACATCCCTAACATAGGACAAGCAAAACTTTAATTGCATTAAATTAATTCTATATTATGATTTTTGGGCATATATAGATTGAATAGTAGACATTTCTGGAGTTAACTATGTCAAAAATACTTAATTTAAAATCCACTGTGTCATATTTCCTGATGGGTTTCCAAATCTAACCCTTCCTTCAAAGAAATAACTTATTCTCTCTAGCTGAGAAAGCTCATTTAAGGTGGCACAGTGTTCTCCCTGCTTATTAGCAAAATACTTTTACCCACAGTGGGGCACATGCAGTGTACTTGTATGCCACATTTCACTCTGAACTAAACCAATTTTTGCAATATTTCCAGATTTTTTTAGACGACATTTTGAGCATTGTGAGTACTTAAGTTGAAAACACATTGTAAATGAAGGCAGAGTGTTTATTTGCTTTTCACCATTGGACACACCTGGAACAAACCATGGGGAAGTATGTTTGTCTTTTCTGTTTTCATCAATATTTTATACATTGCTCCAGACAGTATTATTTCTTAGCATTTTTCAAACTCCAACCTTAGTGTTGCACAATATTATTTTAAATACAACAAAATAATGGCAAACATAACCAGCTCTGATTTTCCATCTTAACGTAATACAAGATTATGGACAAAAAAGCAGGAGGTCACTTTTATTACTTTCTAATAAGACTTTACCTTATATGAGGCTATAAGCAATATATCAAGATGTCACTTTGTGCCTCGTAATATGACATTGTGGTGATGGAGGGAACCAAGGAGTTAGCACAATTTTCTGAAGTATTCTCCCCAGAAGCAAGTTTCTGCAATGCACAGTCTCAAGCACTTGGAAAGGAAAACGCTGATATAGGGAAGAATTATACTCTGACTCACAGTCCATGTAACTCAACTGATGGATGCATAACGTACCAATCAAGACAGTTCTGCTCCTGGAATGTATATTTTCCTTACATAAAACAAAAAACAACCTTCACCCAATTTAACCTGAAAAATTAAGCCTGGAGATACACAGAATAAATAAATGTTGAGGAGAAAATGTGGTGCACTTTTGTTAAGCCACAGGGATATTGGAATTAACAATTGCATGTAAAAATGGTGCCAAGAAATTAAGATGCAAAAAGCCATAGAGGGAGCACCCTAACTCTGCCCCACGGTGTCACTGTGCATGCATACGTGACTATCACATTATAACACTTCTAATCTAAAGATCGCTTTGCGCTTTCCTTTTGTCCTCTCTCAAGTTGCTTGGAAGTGGAATTAGCCGGACTGCATCCTCTAGTTATATCTTTTTGTTGTGACTCCAAATTCCTTAGGACTATGATCAATGCTTTGACACCTATTTTCCTCAGGGTGTTAATAGTTATTTTATATGTAGGAGATAATTGCTAATGTGTCCTCCCTCATTTTGCTCCAGATAGACAGATAAAGTTTTGCAGTAGTATCTAAACATCATTTTATGTTGGAAGGAACATAGTTCCCAGAGGATGTTCAGATCGTCATAGAGACAGAAAAAGGACTAATAAAGATTGGTCGAGCTCCATGTTTTAAACAGATTTTGGTACGTAAAACAGACAAAGGAAATAGGCTTGTCTTATGCATCCCTTAGTTTAAAGAGGTTAGTCCCAGCACAGTCAATTTCCTTGTCAGTCACTGGTAGGTTTGCTGGGCTAAATGACCAAACCACAGAAGACACAGAAGGTTTTGCAAAATGAAATTCCACCCAGTTTACCAAGACGAGTGGGTCAAAAGCAGAAGCCACATAAGGGGAACTCCAGTAACAGCAGCAGGTGTGAGTTGTGCCAGTATGAAAGAGGAACAACTGATGCGAGGGGAGCCTTTAACATAAGGGAGAAGTGGGCTACTATCACTATCAGCCCACCTGTAAAGTGGCCATTAGATCTAAAGGCTAATACTCAAAATACAAAACTAGTCTGTATTTTTTTGAACATTACTTACCTGCTGCTTTCTGTCTGGTGCTGTTTTGTGTCAGCCTAGATCCTGCAGTATCGGCAGCCCTATGCTGTAGCCCACAAAAGCCTCAGAGTTACAGTACATTTTTCGGTAGAACCCCCCCGAGTGGAACTGCCTGGATGCATGAAGGAACAGTAACTCTACAACATGTTTAAATACCTGTAAAAACAATGCCTATGGAAACTTGCCATGTGGCATAACAAGTTCTGGTATGTTGTCATGCGTTAAATTATGTTCTTATCTGTGCAATACTGTTCTCTTAAACCTCTGTTGCACCATGCAGCCACTGCATGTCACTATTAAGTCAGAGCAATAGAGAAAGATTTCAGAAAGATTTATAAATTTCTAGCGGAGATGGATGCCACTATCAGCCAGATAGTAGCTGCCCCCGTACGTATATATTCATTTATTGTTTAAACCCCAAACAGTTAAAGCGCTCAGAAGAGTTCACAGTCCACTCTGTGGTACACAATTTAGATTGCGTAGTGTTTTCCATGCATTTGTTATGTATTTAAGTGTGTGTTAAACCATTAGATCTCAAGAAAATCATAGTCATTCATGATTCATTGAGTCATTCATATCTGAAAGATGTGCCCTAGCGCCAGTGTGTTTTCTTGGGTTGAGATATGTTCCTCCTACAAAATATATAAAGTATTATCCATGGGCAATTACCCACTTCTACCCATATTTCAGAGGAAACACTTTTAGCAATATAAATTATTCATATTATATAAAGCAGCATACAACTGGTGTACTCTGTCAGAAACTCAGCCTTTTTTTTGTTGTGGGATTTTTGTGGCTTTTAAAATTTGATCTGAGGGCAAAATTCTTTTCAAATCCACATGACAGCAGTTCACCTTGGTATTTTGGGCTCCTTAGGTGTGCAGATTTCCACCTCTTATAAAGGAAAATACATATGTCAGTACAGTAGATCAATGTAATTAAGAAATATAGAGCAGGTCTGCGAGGAAATTTGGCCTTGTAGGAATGTATCATGCCTTCAAAGGCAAGCGAGGTTAATTAAATTTCTATAATTAAATCACTTATTGGTACTAATGTATTTCTTAAACTGTAAGACCTGGAGAGGCTCCTTGTCTCCATGATTTCGTGCATCCCCAACTGCTGTGGTCTAGCTCTGTGCTGAGACCCCAGTCTGCAATACCTCTCCTTGCTTCTTTTCCCTTTGCACTGAAGAAAAAAGCAGGACTTTATCTGGAGGGGAGGTTGCTTCCTGACAGGGCGAGCTGGGGAATCAGGAGCCTACCCCCATTTGTTCACACCTGCTGCACAAACAGTGACAAAATCAGCGCAAGTCAAGGCTCCTCCGTGCCATGTTGGACAAATATAGACTGGAAGCATCCGCATAGTGAAAGTGCTTGCGCTCACACCCTAGATAGTACACAACATGATATTTGATTGCCCTCAGAAGTCAGATTATGTTTTCCCACCTTTGGCCGAAATTTACCTTTTCACACTCATTTTGCTATGAATGCTCCGTGTTCTCGGAGCGGTGATGGTGATCCTTAACTGTACCGTTCTGAGGAAGTTAGGCATCACCATTGCAAGGACTATTCTAACAATCATATTAATTCACTGGCTTTATATTAAAACCCTGATACTGATCTTATAAATAGTTCCTGCTAATGCATTTTGGGTGAAATGCTGGCAGGTTTTAGTGATGCAAATTAAGATGACTGTAAAATTGTTACTTAGCGATTTTGTTAAATGTAAATTTGCAGTGTCGGATAGTGTCATTCTGTTTCTTGCCGTATGTTCAAGCTAACAGGCAGAACCATGCTCATTTGTATAATGTTAATATCTTCTTGCTTAACTTTTATAACATTCTGCACAAATTAACGTAAGATCCTAATAATCAGGCCAGCTATTAAAGAATTCTGTGATGTGCTCCAAAATGAAGTGTGTAACGCCTATTGGGTTCACACAATAATTACAGCCTGACTGCCGTCTGCTCTTCTCATCACAGTGACACCTGCTAACAAATATGTTGCTAAATGTGTTTGCAGCATTACAAATAGGTAGGCGCTTATTGGCTGCTACAGGGCGAGGGTACTTGGCCTGTGTACTTACCAGGGGAAGGTGATTTAGCAAGTCTGCTGTGATGCTCTGCTTTTCACAGTGTGAGGCTGTGTTTTGTACCCTAGAGTTCCCAGGTATGGTGTCACAGGGCAGATACTTCTCTTTTCACCTCTCCCTTTTCATGCTATAGTGTCCTTTTGCGGTTTCAGGGTTTTTTGGTTTATTGGAATTTCTGCTGAAAAGCATTTGAACAAATTTGGGAAGCTGGGGCCACAAATCTTCCTTAAGTATTTGTCAACGTGCGTGAGAATGCATATGTGAGGCAGAGAGAGCAAGAGCGAGGAAGAGATTCTTTCTTTACTGTTGCAGCTTTATGTCTACAGTGTTTAGCTACATGCAGACTGATACACAATAAAAATATTAGACATATCTTTCCCGAAATAACTGCACACCCTTTCTGGGAACATTCTAATGACCTGGGCAAATAGTCATAGATAAGGAAAAAGTTAATTATAAAAACTGGTGAAATAAATTAATGTCATGTTAAAAGCATGATCTCTAGTTTCATACAATGCACAGGGGAACACCTGGCCCTTACCCTGACATAAACAGAGTCGAAGATTTGGATTTATGTCTGAATGTTAAATTGGAGAAATGAACTATCCTGATATATTTTCACCTGCTTTTTTAGTTATTTGAGTGTCTGGTCTAAATTCTAAATACAAACCTATAACCCAAAAGGTAACTGTCGTCACTTAGCCCCAGCCTCATGTTCTGAGCTACCCTTCAGTCAGTGATTAAACACCCCTAAAGAGCATACTCTTTACAGTCACTCATACAGTGACTAGCTCTTATACAGCCCTAAGACGTATGTTGACTTCCTTACCACTTCTGTTGGATTACTAGAAAAAAAAACCTTTCTCAAAACCAGCCTTTTAGGTCTTCCAAAATTATATATGAACATAAATTTTGCGGAATGGAAAATAATGCACATTTGTAGATGGGATGAGTATGCGGTGATTTGGACAGGGAGAGACTGTCTAATGTCAGGATGGGGACAAACTCTTGAAAATGATGGAAAGTTACTTCCAATCTTTCAATTTTCTTAAAAGCCCTTCCGATACCGGAAAAGCTCAAATGACTACACAATCTTAGACAAACTGAGCATTCAGTAAGCTGCCAAGGAGTCCAAAATGCAAAGATATGAAACCATGGTAAGTGATTTTTCTGTGAAAGTACATTGTCTTTCTAATGTAAATTTGGTGATTTGGGCACAGAACAGTCTGAGGAAACAAAAGAGATTTGACTACAAAAAAAAATCTGGTCACAAAATCTGCATCATAGTGACAGAGATGGTTGTCTTCCCAACCCATAATGGATTCCAAAAAAAAGGTAAGAAAAAAGGGACTGATTTCTGAATAGTTTGAACTCAAAAGTAACTTCCAGTTTAGTTCATCAGGACCCTCAAGATTTGTCTCATCAATAACCAGAAGCTTGAACTTTTGTACTGTGAACACTTTAAAGTGTAGTTCAAGGTATTTGGGTGTAAGGTGTAAAAGTTGCCATTCTCCTGACTCCACTGTCACTGAATCTTACATTTCAGCTAAATTATGAAAGTTAGGAAAAAAAGGGGGGAAAAAAGACTCTATGTTCACTTAGGCATACTATGGTCCGTCTGTGTCCTACCAGTTTGTGTGTTACTCTTTGAAGCATCAGTTACGTCTGCCGTTCCTCTCCTGCAGTCCACTGTTTTCAGATGGTGCTCTCCTGGCAAAAGAGGCTGATGAGCCAGGTGTCTCTCAACACTTTGAGGGAAATGAAGAAGATTGAACAGAATTGTGGTCATCATTTGGCCCAAGGATTCTCTATTAATTTGAATTATTTGAACTCCTTCTGTGGTTTCCAAACACTAAATTTTCCTATGCATATTTTATATTTCAAAAACGTTTCAAGTACTGTCATTGTGAAAAACAAATGAACTGCCAAAGGACACCAAATACTGTGAAAGCAATTTGCTTCTTTCTTGCCTTCCAAATAGGGGTCAGGTAAAGAGGCCAGAGGTGTGAGCAAGGTCCTCCACATATCTGGCTCTTGTGAAAGGTCTTTCACAGGGAAGGTGTAAACAAGTCTTAGAGGCTCAGCTTTCTCATTAAACAGATGTAATGGGTCTTCTGACCCCCTGAGCTTTCCTCTAATTTCTTCCGTCCCACTTCTAGTAGAGATAAGAGAGCATTTGTTTTTGCCATTTCCTGACGTTTTCTTACATTATTTTATACTCTCTTCTACATCCAGCTAGGCAAAAGTGAAGCTGGAAAACTAAAAGGCAAAAATATCTAAAATATTCCCAAGTCCAGGCTTACTTTGGACCAATGCTTCCTTTCTTAGAGTCCATCATCCTAACACCCATAAGGTAAGGTGGAAATGACAGGTGGTGGCATGACTCACTCTGATTTTAGACTTGCAGCTAACTTGCTGTTTGGCTTCTCTTCTGGCTCAGACTGGACCAAGAACAACAATTCCTTCTGTCACTATGTCCAGAAATTTAGGAGACTTTCAAGGAATTGGATATTAGTTGAGACTTATTCTCAATACTGAAAGATGCGTGAGATCCCATGGATGAAGAAAAGGGTTGGTGTTAATCCTGATATATGTGCTATATTTTACTGAGAAGCATTTTTCATCTATTTGAACTATGTAAGTGAACTTTCTAAGATACTAAATGACTTTCTTACGGCACCTTACTTTATGAATATTCCAATTTAACCAGGCTGATTTGTAATTTTTTCATTTTATTACTGAACGATTTAAGATCAAGCACATCAAATGTGAAAACTTAAACCTAACTAAACAGTTTGAGATTTAGAAAATTCATGATGGATTTTTAAATCCAAGTGAACAATTGGTTTCTTAATCTTATCATTTGTTCTTGATTCGTATTTATTTTCCCAAAAGGAATTCTTAAAGGATTTAAATTTTATAGTATTCAAAGGACAGAAATGTTCAGGATTTAAGTGATTTAAATTCACACTCAACAGGAGACTGAATGACATGGCTTGTTGCTGGAGTGTGCAGTCTATCACCTCCGTGGCACTGGGCCTATCCATCCTTCTAGGTGCTTATATACGTCCATAACAGTAGAATCTGTTAGTTCAAATGAAATACAGAACAGATTGTATTATGTAATGGCTAATTGGAGGTGTATGGCAGTCAGAATTACGGAAAAATACATCAACGCTTGCCAACAGTTTTCATCTGCTAAAATGTGAGACGTCTCAGCTATTGCTATCATAAGCACAGGCTCAATGGTGTCAGGCATCGTGGTGGGAAACTGTTAGTAAGCATTAATGGAAACAACTTCAAGACATAACTTGGTGCTCCAAAACTTCGTGCGCACATGAAACACCCCCCTTCCCTCTTCTTTAGGGACACTAATTGGCAAGATCAGCAAAGACACCAAGGGCTGAATGAATGTGGAGGCTGAAAAAAATGTTTTTGTCTTTGGAGGTGCCATAAGCAGGTCAGGGTTGAGACACGTTGACAAGACAGCTTATGGAAAATTGCTCTGCCTGCAATATATCTGTAATTCAGATAAATTGAGGAGTTCAGTCCCATATGATGTCAATCCAGCTTATTTTACATGGCTGAAATCAATTTTGGAAGACAAAAATTCATTACTATAAGTTACAGTAAAACACCTGGTTAATACTGTACAAACCATTTACATTTCTAAGCTTCCTAAATGCAGGGAGTGCCTTGAGTACTTTTGAATTCTTTTCATTTTGACATACTGTAAATATTTTCTTCTTCACAATATAATATTCTTTCATAATTACAGGTACAGCATTGTCTTTTTGAATAATAGCATGTTTGTCAGGAATGGCTGTCTACATGCTACTCAGTTATTTCACCTAATCTACTGTTGCTGAAATCACTTGGGTTTCACTGATCACTCTTTATGCAATTGATGCTGATAAAATCAAGACAAGTAGAGCAGACAGGATAATCAAGATAAAAATATCAGGATCATATTTTGAAGGTTTGATATTGTAAGAGTTACTTTATGTAAAAGAAATTTTTTTCTGAAGGGTCCTCTAGATGTAAATTATCATTTAAAACACCCACCAAATTTACTCAGGTAAATCAGGGGGTTTTGTTTTGTTTCATCAGGAGTTTTGAGATGTTATTTTATCAAAAAAATTAAAAACAATGTTCTCTATTCTATTGAGCCATTTAGCTGAATATGTTTCTGGAATCTGTTACTCAGCGCTTAGCAATTAAATAACGAATTTTCCCACATGACACAGTTGTTGTCTTTAAAAATCCTTTATCTTTCTTTTTTTTTTTCGTTTAAACTCACGGCTCAAATGCCATCTCAAACCTTATTTCCTATTCCTCATCTGTAATTTGCAAATAAGAAGAGAAACCAGAAATAGCTGTCCATTATCAGTTATATCCTTTAGCTCAGAAGCATCCTGCATTGGCAAGAAGCTGAAAATTCACTGGAATTTTTCCACCTCCAACTTCTAAACTAATATTAATATCCTGTAAATAAACTGCAATAGAGTCTCTAATTAATATCCCAAATGTGTGTCAGATTCATTGTACTGTAAAAAATGCTCCATCCCATCATATTCTTCCCGAATCTGTGCTTTTGTACACTAAATACTATAGAAACACAAATATCTGCTTTGGTGTTTTGTTCCTAGCCATGCATGAAGACCAAAGTGCAACTGTGTCAGAAAGATCTCCCAATAATCAGTGCCATATAGCCACAGCAATCTTTCTCCTTCCTTAGTCCTCTGGGGAAATTACACTGTTCTTTTTGGGACCTTGTTTATTCTCTGGTACTGAATCTGCTGTGTTGATTAGGACTTGGTGGGAAGGGGGAGTGAGAAGGCTTTTAGAGAACTGTGGCTTCCCTCCAGCTGTGTCTTGCTGACTGAAATGTAAACAGAGTAATTAGAACACTAGATACTTGGTCATATAAAAAAATGTTTCCCTGATGAAAAGGGTACTCACACACTTGTGTAGGGGAAGTCACTCTCTTTCATCCCTTTCATTCTCATTTAAGTCTCATATTCAACTCCAAATCGTCTGCTGTTCAGTCTCAGAAATTGACCTGAAGATGTTAAGATCTTTAGTTGAGCTGAGATAAATACATAGAATTCATATGACTATTTGAATCATTCATTCTTTTGATGAGAAGGAAATTTCTGAAATTAGACTCTCTCAAAAAGGTCTAGAACTGTGACATGTAATTTTAGATAAAAATACTAGCATAATAATTAATCATGTAACACTTTTGGATTAGAAGACACAGAACCTGGATGCATGCAAAAAACAGGTAAAAGTTATAAGAGGTTAAAAATGTATATATTCATCACTAAAAATTTGAGATTTTGGGAGCCAGCAGAGCTGAGTTGCAGCTTTGTTACTTGAGCTCAAGAGCTGGGCCAGAGTGAACCTCACGAGGTTCAACAAAGGCAAGTCCAAGGTCCTGCAACCGAGACGAGTCAATCCTCACTAGCAATACAGGCTGGGGCACGATGTGGTTGAGAGCAGCCCTGCAGAGCAGGACTTTGGGGATACTGTTGGATGAAAGGCTGGACATGAGCTGACCATGTGCACTTGCAGCTGAGAAAGCCAACCATATCTCTACTCTACTCTGATGAGACCTCACCTGGAGTACTCTGTCCATCTCTGGAGTTCTCAGCATGGGAAAGACATGGACCTGTTGGAGCGGGTCCAGAGAAGGGCCACAAAAATGATCAGAGGGATGGAGCACCTCTGCTATGAGGACAGGCTGAGAGAGTTGGGGTTGTTCAGCCTGGAGGAGACTTTCAATACTTCGATACTTGAAGGAGGGTTATAAGAAGGATGGGGACTCTCTGTTTAGCAGGGCCTGTTGCAATAGGACAAGGGGTGAAGGTTTTAAACTGAAAGAGATTAGATTTAGATTGAACATATGGAAGAAATTTTTTACAGTGAGGGAGATGAAACACTGGAACACAGGTTGCCCAGAGAGGTGGTAGCTGCCCCATCCCTGGAAACATTCCAGGTCAGGTTGTATGATGTTCTGAGCAACCTGATGTAATTGAAGATGTCCCTGCCCACTGCAGAGGGGTTGGTCTAGATGAACTTTTTTTCAAGGATTGGGGCTGGGATGGACACTAGATGAATGACAGTCACTCTCTATTAATCCCGCTCCCTTCTTAAATGGGAAGAGAAAAGGAATAAAGGAGAGACTTATGGATCGGAAAGAAAACTGAAACGGCTTTAATGAAACAATAATAATAATAAAATGAAATATATATATAAAAAACCACTACCAAACCCACACCCTTGATGGCAATTATGTCACCACTGATGCTGCAGGGAAGGTGCTGGAGAAGTCCCAGACTGATCTCCGTGTTAGACAGGAACTGGATTCAGGAATGCATGGACTGGGACTGAAGGCAAAACAGAGTCCTCCTCAGATGGTAGCCATTGAAGAAAATATTGACCCTTGTGATTTCTCAGCTTTATTCAAAATACGACGTCTATGGGATGGAACACCTTGTTGGTCGGTGTAGGGTCACCTGTTCTGTCCGCTCCTCCCCCCAGGTGCAGCCTCTAACTTACTGCACCCCCATCGTGTCACACAGGATTTAGCAGTGACCTTCGTCTGCACAGCAGAAAGTGTAAGCCAGAGCCTTTCTGCACACCAGTCCCTGGTAGTAACAGTGAACATCAAACATTATCACTGCTAGAAGCAGACCCTGACTGCAAAAATGTGCCGTTAACTTCAGAAAGTGCCGTCACTGAGAAGAGACTGAGGTGAAGAGCAAACCAGGACACCTTTAAAAGTCCCTTCCAACCCCGAGTATTCCATAATTCTGAATAGTGGAGCTAGTCAAATTCAGCAATTTCTTGCATAAAGCAAAGTCTTAATATTGTCCCTCACATTGTCTTGAGGCATCCAGACATTTTGGCCATAATGATATACCTAGTCTAAAGCTCAGTCTTTAATATATTGAATACTGCATGATACTGAGTACGAAGTTAGTCATAAACAAATCAGGGTTAAAATAACAGTAAAGGGGCAAAACCAAACAGTTAGATGAACAATTCTACACACAACACTATGATGAGCTCATAAAACTGACATGCAGACCTACACTCTGTGTACACATTAGAACACAGATTTTGCATATTTTGATTATTACTGTAAGTCCATTTTTTAAGAAAAATAAACAGAACTGACAAAATCAGTAAAACAGAACATAGAGGCCCTGTCGCCAAAAGTCACCAGGACGAGTGAGGCTTTATGACACATTTTATTACTATGGATATTAAGAGTCATCTTTCTAATATTTTTGGCCACACGATCTCACTATATACATGCGTGTATACCTCACAAATATGTGCCACTATCTTTTAAGACAGATGTACCTTCTAGGGCTGTAAATGTTTATATATCATAACACAGGACATAAAAGACAAAGTAGTCTCAGCTTCTTTGTGGTATATCAGGTGCACCAGCTGGGAAGGAAAGGCAACACGGGTTCTATCTACCCAAAAGCATCTCAGAGAACTTCAATTATGAGATAATCTCTCTTCCTCCAGCGCTGGTCCACCTAGATCTGTCTGTAGACAACTATCAATTTCCTCACAAGAAGACAAGCAATAAAATGTTTGTCTAATTAACAACTGCAGGGGACTTAATCTAGAAGTTCTTAACCTGAAGCAATGTCTAGTGAGCATATGAACCGAACTCCAAGTAGCTTCCTGCACGGTGCAGAAGTAGAGATTCTCTAAAACAAGCTAGAGATGTTGCTTTAGCCTCAGCAAACTGAGCCCTAGTTGAGAGGGGAAGGACAGTTTGTTCAATGCGTGTGAGACCCTCATACAATTTGAAATCCCTTTGAGAGCCTCTGGGAAGAAAAAAAAAATCCCCCTAGATTTATTACCAAAAGCTACAAAAAGCCTGAGAGATTTTCAAAATGGCTTTGTTCTAGAAAGATGAAAGGACACAGCTCTAAGAACATCAAGTGTATGAAGTTTAGTCTCTGTGGGAGAGTCATGAAGCTTGGGAAAAATACTGGTAAATGCATAAACTTATTTGAATAAAAACCTGAAACAATTTTAACAACAACAACAACAAAAATTCTAGACCAGAGAGAATAAGCTGAAGAGGGACCTGCCAAATTCTGTGTTTTGCACATTCTGCAAGATGAAGTGCTAACTACTGCAAGTGCAGCTTTTTTGAAAGGTGATGAAATGATAAGTTCATAAACAGGAAAAACTATTAAAACAGTATTAAATTCCAGATAGAACAGAAGAAATTCCATGATTTTTTAAAAAGAAATCTGAATATGAATAAGTGCAAAAGATCTTAAGCTGCAGAAATTTGTGTGGGCAGCAGGGAAAATATAGTCTAATAGAGCTGACATGGATCATAGCATGTGCCGTAGAATTTACTGAGAAGCACTTCTCAGTTCTTTCAGCTTGTTTACTCCTACCGTCTATATTTGAATATGGGATATATGCATGCTTTATCATATAACATGTCAATATTTTATGGAATTAGGGTGGTACAGGCAACCAGCACAAAAGAAAATTTTGTTCCATTCTTTGCTTTTCAGAGTAGCTTTGGAAAACTTACTTTAATGTTCTATACTTCGGTCTCCAAATGCATGAAAGGAAGCTAATAATAATGATCTTTTTGTATGAAGTGTTTCAAGATCTCCAAATAAAAGGGAAAATATCAAAGCATGGCATTATTATTATTATTACTTGAATTGATTGAGATATTTCAGAGATAATACCAAGTTATCTGACAGAAAAAAAAATTAAAAATGGAGAACAAAAGATCAGAAGATTGAATGTTCCTCTGAATAGACAGGAAGAAAAAGCACCTCCTTTATATGCAAATCTTGCAGACATCTCTTTGTCCTGGATCAAAGTCTCTTGAACTCCTCATAAATAGCAGGCACTTGGTGAACTTGACTCTATGCTATCAAGTTTTGAGATGGGGGTCTGGGAATAAGGCCAAATTTGTGTCTGTAGGGTAATGTTTTTTTGCTAGAAATCACTCAGGACCTTGTGGAGAGAATAACTTCTAGGAAGAAATCTCAAAGCATGAGTTCTCCCCCTACGCATAAAGCATACTTTATATTTCCAAACTCTTATATTTAGCCCATGAAGAAGAGATAGTAATACGGGTAGTTTCAGCACACTAGTTCTGCCCCAAACCTGAAGGTCAGTTTTGGTTAGTGACTGACTAGCTTATACAGTTCATTTAAAAGGGTCTAATCTAGTTCTGTTTGAGCACAGATGCAAGGTAGTACCACAGCAGCTTTCATGGCAAGTGTGTGCAGAAAGCGGTTATGAACCAGTATCAAGCCATCCCTGAGAAGCGACTTCAGCATTAGAGACACCTCGTTTGATATTTCCATCACAAATCAACTTGAGATATCACGCTTTCTGACATCTGCTTAGCCAGTGACTCACAAACTGAACTGCTCTCTCATATATGTGATTCCCGTTGGCAAAGGAGCCAGTTAGCCTTTTGGTATTCACAGCCACGGCTGACACAGGGGCAAAGCAGATTTTAAAGTCTGGAGCTCAAGTGTCAGCCCTGAGACCTGTGTCTCAGCCCTCATTTGAGACTCGAAGGCTGATTTGTTTATTCCCTTGAAGGGTTATTGCATGTTTTCTCTTCCTTTGTCAGTAGGGTCCTGAATGACTTGTAACAGCATCAAAAACTGTGTGTAACAGAGCAGTTCCTGGGCGGATAGGGCTGATGAAAAGTTTCTGAGCTCTTGTGACTAAAGCCTGTATACCTACAGAGGAATCCTGTCAGAAAAGTGCTTAAAGTCTAATTCTTTTAAACTTATCTTTCTACAGAACCAAGTCTTAAGTATTTGTGTCTGCCAGTCTCTTTACATGTATCTATCTGACCAGACAAGTTTTAAAGAAGATTTTCAGCTGACTAGCGGTTTTAACACTACTAAGGTTGCTTAAAAGTTCATGAAAATAGACTGCAGGGAGAAAGGAGACATTCTTGTGTCAACTTGAGGGAAACATTTCAGAGGCAGGGAAATCCTTGTCAAACCAGAGGCCCTGCCCAGGAGGAGAAGCACTGTGGTGCCCAACAGCACACAGAGCGTCAGCCACAGCTCCTCCACAGCGAGGCACTGGGACATCTAACCATAGCACGCAAATCTGTGGGAAGCCGAGCTTCACTGATGCCACTTTTCCTGCAACTACTGATGCACAGTAAGACAGCAATAGGGTGGTAAGCTCCAGAATTTCTTGTCCTATTGCAGAAGCAGAAAGAATATCTTGAGGGGTGATGTGGCGGCTGCAAGACAGGCAGAAAAAAGGCCCAGGAGCAGATCTGACACAACTATCTTGATCAATGTTTGCTTACAAACAAAGATTTATATTCCTTGTTTATATCAAGAACCTGAAGTGAAATACTGACTACTTTGAAGCTGGTGACAGATCTCCCATAATCAGGATTTCACCCTGGTTCGTTTCTGTAGACTCATCTGTGATTTGTGTTACATTAATAGCAAGGGGAAGTTAAAATGCTCTGAATCAGGAAAAATATTTTACAGAGCTAGGTAATTTGAGAAACATCTTTCATCTGTTAAGGTTTGAGCTTCTCCCAGAAATAACAAGAACTTGATCAAGCATGAACACTCCCTAGCTATCTATAGATTTGTACTACACAACCTTAGAAATGTCATTGGCACACTTCACAGTATAATCAATACATTCTTTTTAACCTTTGCGCAAGAAGGTTGGGATACAGACTAAGATTGATAAAAAGACCCTTCTGCAGTGTGAAGGGTGCAAAATTAGAGAAAAAGCAGACCTGTGAGATTTTGTTAGTGTAATACACAAACTGAAACGTGCTGTGTTCATTCCCAGGGGTTGCGGGTTTGAGCTTAAGCTTCGATCCAAATCAAAATTCCAGAGTGAGCAATCCAGATGCCTTCTCTCCTCTAGTCTTGAATTCCTTCCCCTTCTTGGAGACATCTTGCCACTGTGCTCTACTTCATCTTGTTTTTTATTGCTCTCTGTCCGCATTCTGAAGACTGCAGAGATTCCTTTATTGTTTTTAGTAGTTCTAATGTCTGGGAGAGGATTGCTGCTCCTGTCCCACCCTCCATCATAATGGGAAATGTTCTCTCTATCTGGCACTAGAAGTTCTGCCATAGGTACTCTGCTGAGGTGAGAGCAAGAAGCGCCTTAGAGTTTCTCAAGCTTTTATCTAGCAAATTCCCAAAGGTTTTCTAGCAGCTGACCAACAGAAAAAAGAAACATAATCTCCACAACACAATGTTTTTTATGAAACTGAGAACAGCTGAAGTGCTTAGCAAGTATTTTTCTCCTCCTGCTGTCTTATTAGAGGGCAGGGATTTCTTGACTGTTGACCCTGTCCCCCATCAGAAAAAAAAAAAAATCTGCTGTGCCAAAGGAAATATGCAAGTGACTCTGATAGGACCTTGTAATGACATTACAGGATTGTGTCTTGAATACTGGTGTTGAATACTTACACCACATACTGACTGAGCCCAAGAAGGAGCCTGGTCCTGCCAGCTATAAAGACAGTGTCTCTATTCATGCTTTTAAGTACTTCTGAACTTACTTCCTACATTACCAGAAACAGATTTCACTACATCTTGGTCATCTTATTCTGCAGTTTCACTCTTTGAAAATGTTTGCTGCTGTATCATCTTTTTCTTTTTATTGTTGTTTCGTCCATCCCAGATTTCCATATCATGTGTCCCAGGGAAAAATAAAAAGATTTGAAAGTAGAAACTAACAAGACTGGACTTTTTTTGAATGAGGACTGCAATGTATGTATTGTTGCTTGGCCACCAAATAACTCCAAATGTATTCATCTACAAATCCAAAATTTAAATGAGATAATGAAATAAGGAGGTCTCTTTCATTCACTCTTTTCTTTTACATATACACACATTACGTAAGTGCACATACATGCCTATAGGTATGAATACCTTTGTACATGTGTACATAATCTACAGTGTGAGACAGTTGAATACAGGAAGGACACAGAGTCATTTATATTTTCATCCTGGCATTTTACAAAATTTGTTGTTTCTTTTTCCTTTGCTCAGTGTTCCGCACATCAGGTAAAATTTCAGAAGAAATTAATGGAAGAGCTGCTAGTGGCTAAAATAGAATCAGTATTTCACCTCTGCATGACATGGTTTGCTTCCTTCCAGCTAGCATTAAATAGCAAGCAACAAATAAAGACACATTGCAGTGGAACCAACCACAATTGTTTCTTCAGCCCATGCACTTGACAAATACCCTAAAAGAAGATGTATAAGGATTCTCTTATACTAAATTTAGCATAGGAAATCTTTAATAACTAGAACTGACTATAATTTCCTGCTTTAGACTGTTCTGTTTCAATGTTTCATAAATCCTTGTATTGATTAGCTTTACATGGAATGTTGTACAGCCCTAAACACAAGAAATTAAACTGAGTGGCAGGTGAATTTTAGCACAGTCCTTCCAGCCAACACAGCAAAACAACAAAGCAAAAAATGAAACACACAAAGTATAAATCTGAATATATACAAAGGAATATTAATGCCAGGAAATTCGTCAGCTGTTAAAGTTCTGAATGTTTTCTTGCTGAGTTTCCAGAACCAAAAGCCTAATGGAGGAAAAAACCGCTTTATACACACTTGTGGCACATATTAACTCTTGATTTTAAGAATTTAATGCATATAATAAGATGTAGAAATAAAATTCAATAGCAGAGAACATGAAAGAATGAAAAGTAAACTAGGAAAACTACCTAACTGATTTGTGAGAAAGATAATTTCTGTGTGAATCTTCTCTATGGAGATTATTCTGGTTAGAAAGATAGAATGGAATAGAAAGGAGAGGAATGGAATGGAATGGAATGGAATGGAATGGAATGGAATGGAATAGAATAGAATAGAATAGAATAGAATAGAATAGAATAGAATAGAATAGAATAGAATAGAATAGAATAGAATAGAATAGAATAGAATAGAATAGAATAGAATAGAATAGAATAGAATAGAATAGAATAGAATAGAATAGAATAGAATAGAATAGAATAGAATAGAATAGAATGGAAATCTCTGTTGGAAAGAACCTACAATGATCATCTAGTCCCACTGCAAGATCCATTCTGTTTATTTCCCATGACTTCCTCCAGTTCAGGCGTTGAACTTGATTACTTGTGCTGAGCACATTAAGCCTTCAAAGCGCATGGTCAATGCCCCATTTCCCCCAATTTTTGGCCAGGGAATTTCTTGAAGTCTATGTTTTAAATACTCTAAAAACATTTGTGCTTGACTTTAGGTGTATGAGTAGTGTCACATTGATAAATTACTCCACTGGGACCCTTTTTTAGCTGAAAACGTATGAATATATTTTGCAAGAAACCAAATTATTTGAGAGAACAGTCCTTTCTCCTTCTGAAAAAAACAATGTTAACATGTTGTGGGAGGATCTTGAATGGTGCCATCCTCAAGTGCTTTTAACTGCTTTTCAGCTAAAAACAGAGTTAAACTGAAATTATCAACACAATGAAAACGAACTGTTATGCAGATCACCTTTTTCAGAAGAAAGGCCCCTCTGATGCTTTTTGGCTCAACAGCCCAGAAGAAAATGGGAGGAAAAGGGATGGATGTGCTTTTGCTCTTCAAAGAGCAGCTTGCTTAGACTTTTCCTGGACATTGAGCACTGCCTCTCTCCTCTTGCCCTGCTACTTACTCTCCTGGAATCATGGGCAGTCTTTTGGGCAACCTCAGGCTTCCCAGTTTGTTCACCGAGGACTGCCAGCAAGACTTCACCCACTATGGAGCCCCCCCTCTTCATGTTCATGAGAGCACTAAAAGTTTATCAGTTGATGGCTCTGGAACTTACTGGGGAAAAAACACTCTGGACCTGGTTCTCCTTGCTGTGAAAGATTCTGTTGGCTAATTGGCAATGAAAATGGCTATAGAGTAGGTGTAGATTAAAGTTACAAGATCGAATGGCCACCTTGTTTTTTGTGATAGACCATTCTAGCAGATCAATTTCTCCATCAAAATTAGTGCTGTTAGCTGAGAAAAGGACAAAGTTTAGCTAATTATGTCTGATTTTTTACTAGTTCACAGGTAAATGGAAGTCAACCTAAGCGACAAGAGAAGTTAAAAAGCCTCCATTCCCTTTGCACTGTCTAATCCAGCATGTAGCCAAGGCACTGAACAGATTTTTTATATTATGTTTTTTCAACAAACTAGAGTGTGCCACAATGTCCTGATGGTAGCTGCCTACTGAAATGCTGTTCTGATTCTGTCTTTGCTGTTTCAGGGCTTGAATGCGCAATGATGTGGTTAAAAACTGACTCAAAGTTTTGGCTTTGGGGAGATTAAATCCATTTTTGGCAGAGAGCATTTCTACACTGAGTAAGGAAAGAAATGACAAGAAATTATTTCAAGATATTTTTGTTGCTGAATATTTTGAACTTGGCAAAAAGAGAAAACTTTGAAGATTTTGTTCAAGAATAACAATGAATGTTGTTTTCGGATTTGTACTGCTCTAAGTCTGGCTATCTGCAGAAGTGAAAATTTAAAAAAACGTGTTGATACTTTTGGAGAAAAAACACATTCAATTTGTTTCTCATCAGGAGTATTCAGAATAATGGATGTTCTCAGCATGCAAAAAGAAAAGAGAACCATGTCTCCAAAAAGTCATCAGCAGAGAAAAAGAAAATTGTATCTTGAAAGTTTTTCAGAATTTCTTATACTACGAAAAAAATTATGTAACTACAGCTATAGTACAATAAAGTTGTTTTGGAATTTTGCAGTCTATTTTGCAGTATTTTTAATTAGTAATTTTAATTAGTAATGTTTTTAAAGCTAGGGTAAAAATGAATTTGGTTTATATAGAGCAAATTTTTTGTCATTATGGATATATGGACACCAGTCAAAATCTACATAGTAATACAATTGAAATACTATTAAAAAGTTGACTTTATGTTTGAGAATATAAATCACATGTACTGTTGATTTTTTAACGGATAACGAATGACGCTATCTGCTGAACACATTGGTGCACGTATGTAAATTTTGCTTCTTGTGTGCTGGGGACTTTTGCAAGCAGCCCTTACGATCTCTATGTAACAGTCAGAAGAGTGGAAGAAAGGTCTAAAAACTTTGTTAAGTTTGCAAAGACAAGGTAGTGTTTAGGACCTGTGTTGGGTTTCCCCCCTAGAGACATTAGCGTTGTGATACACGTACACTTGGATTCCAAACAAATAACATGAATGTCAAGCTAGGGCAGTCACCCACAGTCAAGCTTGTGTCAGTCCTACGTTTCCATCTTGCCTTCAGGAAAAGAATAATCCTTGGGCAGGCCTAAAGCCTGAATGTATGGACTGCAAAGTTGTGACAATTTTTTTCCTCCAAATTTGTTTAAATTTTGGTTTGTCAGAAAGATCTCAAATTGAAACTGTGATTTCATCATGGTGCTGCGTTTATGCTCCAGTTCTAGGAAACCTTCAGCTGTATTTTCTGTGTCATCAAACACTGGCCATCACCTCTCTTTCCACATCTTCTGATACAATCTTCAGTTAGATAAAAAGATATTACTATTTTCCCTGGGATCCCTTCCTCCTCCAGGACACAGTGTGCATCATTGCTGTGTAATGAGCACCTCGCTATTGAGCTATCTGGCACCTTCTCATTGTTCTTTTTTTTGCTCTGTGCCTTGTTTACCACTTGCTTCAAAGCCATTGCTCTCAAGGGAAAACTATTAATTTACACGAGGTTTTTTATTTTAGAATCTGAATGATTATCAGATATACATTAAATTTGTTTTCCTTATATCCTTGGCGTGTGAGGGGTATGATTATTACTCACATTGTCTAGGTGGAGAATCAGGGTATAGAGAGTGTTTGCATTACCTGTGTTCCCAGTTAGCAGTGTTTAGGATCGGCCTTTGTTTTTTTCTTCCCCCCGAGATGTTAGCATTACACCGTACAATGCTTTATGCAGTCAAAGTACAGATCCCATTATTGATTTTGTTCGCAGGTGTGGCTGCTCCAAAGCTCTGTGAATAAAAATCTCTGAGACATTGCTTTTCAGAGCAGTTTGTGTCTACCGTAAAAGATCACCTGTCAGCTTAAGTGACTTGACGAGCACCTTGGAGGAACCCTGTGTCAGAGATGTGATAGAACTAGGTCTTTTGGTCATCATTTTTGCCATAATTTGTGCCTTGCTCTTTTTTTCCCCTTCTGTCTCTACTTCACCATACACATCTTTGCACCAACCAAACCAGGATGTCTAAGGAGAGCAACCACCTTCCTTACTTAACTCTGATTCATCCCTGCTGCAGGTGCTTGCCATGCCTCCTCTGATACTGGGGAAAAAAATAACCTGCAATCAGATAATTAAAGACTGTATCATAATGCATGTACAAGGGGGTGTGCATGCGAGCATTGAGGTTACCCAGGCAGCACGGATTCTGGCATTTCTTACCTTTTGAGTGATTCGGTTTGTTACCTTGATGATTAGAACTGATTGGCACATTTTTGGAAAAATGCAGTTCTGCTGAAAGTGAGAACAGTCTGCATGGACGTGAGGATTTTAACCAACAGGCTGTTGCTAAACAGACTGCCTGGGCTCTGCTAATTCACTCACCTTGTTACAAGGTAGGCTTGGGACTCTTGCACAGGTCTCAGAGGTCCTGGCTCCAAAATTGGCTCCTCAGGCATGTTACTCTCCCCGAGTTACAAGATATAACTAAAAACAGAGGGGAAAGGTACAATTTTACAAAGTTCTGGAAAGTTTGTATGTTCTTGTTTAATTTCTCAAGCTATCCTACTGCTTATTTGCTTTGTTGCCTACATCAAAAGGTCCCATTGCTTGGTATTGCACTGATGTTAGGAAGGGCTGGAAAGTGACGCACGACTCAGCCTTTTCCTCTGACCTGAAGGACTGCTGCTGCCTGTGGCCCGGGTCACCAGAGCACCGGTCCTAAAAGAGGACAAGCGACAATGGCGGCAGTTTCACAGCTGTATACTTACTACTAAGAGTAGAGGAGCAGTGACATTCAGAAAACCTCATCAGCATTTCAGCCTTAGAAGAAGATAGAATCTGGTGAGCTCAGCCTCTCCTTCAACCTCAAGGGCTTTTCCTGTTCCTTTCTCACCGTGTTTTACTCCTCATCTCTTTTCCCAGCCCCATAATCTCAGTTTAACTAGTTGTAGTTGCTACTCTCTAAGGGTTTCATTCCTGTTCTAATCTCCTGCCCTCATAAGTCTTCAACTCATTTTTCCTGGGTTTTCCCGATCTCCTCTTTCTTTCTTGTGGTGCCTTTGTAGAGCAGGATGGTACCTCTCTCCTCAACGGCAATTCCTGTATCAGCTTTTTTCTCTCTTTGCTGTTCCCATCTTCTGCCGTCAATGAAATAATTTGAAATCTCCTGTGCAATCTACTCTCTGACTAAAGAGGAAACTTGGGAGAGAAGTTCCCATCCTGGCCCCTGGCCCCTCTGCAAAACTGCTCCCTCCGCTGAAAGCTGCCTGCCTGGTCAGAGGCAGTACTAGCACCCAGCTACTAATCCTCTCTATTTCACATGAGTGAATTCTCTCTCTCTCTCTCTTATTATTTTTTTTTTAAAGATTTATGTCTTACAAATCTAGGGTTGTACTCACAGGCGCTGGAAAAGACACATCCTTTTTTACAAAGAGGACTGTCCTTGTCTTTAAGAGAAATACAGTCCCAAAGAAGAATTGTCTGTTTGGCATATGATTAAACTTAGCGTGAATAATTAAAGAAATCCATGCAAGTGAGTAATGCGAGAGCAACCTACAGCTTAGATGAAATACTCTGATGTACAAAAAATAGAGTCAGGTGGGAGTGTGAGAAAACCCTGTGTTGACTACAAGTAGGAAGCAGAGCAAGCTGCTATTATCTGTGGCAGTCAGTTATTCCAAAGGAAAACTGAGAAACTTACCCTTGCTGAAAGCAACTGTTCCCAGCACCACCACACATAAATCCTGACATCCTTTCTTTCTCAGGAGCTTTTAAAAAACGTTTTCTGCCAAACCTTCCATAGTAGTAGAGCTATTACCAATGCCAAGCTACTTATAGCTGTAAAAGATTCATGAAGGAATTTTTGCATCAGGCCTTGTAACTGAAAAATCCACCCAACTCTTCTGCACTTCATTACTGAGGGATATGCATTCACTTCACACCAGCCCAAGTACTAATCATAAATAAAGTGCCACAAGCACTGCGAGGAAGTACACAAAGTTACATTTAAAATGTTACACGTAATAATATCAAAGATATGATGAAATGAGACAATGTGTGCACAGCTTTAATAGACTTAATACCCATTTAATGTATAATCATTGACTTACATACAGAGGTTTTTTGATATTGCATATTAAGCTACTTTGTTACTCTTATTCTCCCTTGAAAGATTTCACCCACTTTTTCACATCCAATGTAAGTTTCATCTCTACTGCTAATAAAATAACCAAGTTTTTTTGATTTACTGTTTTAAATAGTTTCATGTCATGGACGTCTTCTCGATGAAATGCTTTTGTAACGTCTTTTCTGCCTTGGTTCTGCTGCTGTAAATTACAAGCCATAGGGTTTCTTCACCTCTTCCCCTAATGCTTTGAAATAACTGGGTTTAGTGTAAAGCTTTTCCTTCAGGATCTGGGTGTTTTCTCCATCTCGCACTTTGCTTTCCCATCTTCCTAGCTGCCAGTATTTCTAAGCTTCTGTATATGTGATATATTATACAACTAAGCTAAACAGCATCAGTGGCCTTCTACCTTCTTATGTTCATCCCTGTCATCGTGTACACCATTCACAGCTTCAAAGGTTTCCCCAGGGGTCCTAGCACAGTAGAAAATCCTGATTATAAGTGACATTTGAGTGGATTTTTAGAATTAGTGTTTTAACAATTATACCCAACCTTAGGCTCTTTATTAACAGTATCAAGACTGGAGTCTGGTGCAGAATTCAATACAGCTGTGTCATCTTTTCATGAAAGCAATTTCCAGTGTATGCATTAATCTTAACAGTGATCTGAGAATGGGCAAAGAGGCTGGGACAATCCTTTTGCTAAGTAGAATGGGGATCTTTGGCTTTTTCTGAAGGGTGAAACATGATTGGAGTCAGTGTGGCTTGCATCATTGGAGGGATTGCCCTATAAATTTGTCCTATAAATTTGCAATATTGAGGACAGCTTGGAAAATATTATACAGACTTTATCTGTAAGAGGTCCTCTGAATTAAGTCTTTGAAAATCACCTTGCCACTTCTTTCACCTTAGAAATCATCTTACACGCCTAAAACCAAAATCATCTCTGTATGTGCACATGTGATATGAAGCAGTAGAATGTAACTGTTACAGGACAGACAGCAATTGTAGATGCTCTCAGCTTCATCAGTATAGATGTAAACCCATAGAAAACATCATTACCAGGGTTTTAGCACTACACTAAGACATTTTCATCTGCTGTCATTTTCAGGAGTTTCCCTTACTGTTCTAGATGAGGTTTAGACTGAAATCAGGCCAGGCGAGTCTCTGCAAACTTCAAAATTTTGGTGTCAGAAAATTCTCGTTTGCATGCCTGTATGCTAATTAGCTACAATCAAGTCTGTTCCAAAGCTCGGATTAGAAGCTCTAACTGTGGTCTCGATATAAGGTGGACTCTGCTACCTGCCTCTCTCAGTGTTCTATTAGTACTCCTGCTATACCATGTATAAAAGAATATATACATATATGGTTTTTTTAGTATATATACTTTTATATATAAAGATATAAAGCAGAGGATGTATATAACAGAGAACAAATTTAAGAGTAATGAGCCTATTGAAAACACCTATGCCTACAGATGACAACTGCGGTGATTTCAAATATTAATTAACCTGTAAAAAATTAATAACTGGTTTAATATTTTCATTCTGCATAAGAAACATATTTGTTTTTAAGGGCCTGCAGAAGAAAAAATTAGATAAGTCAAGTATCAGGACAAGGTGATTACTTAACATCTGTGACCAAAGAAAAGGCTCAAGGAGAAAAATCATCCAACATCTGCACTGTCGGTAAAATACTTGTAAAAAACACAAGTGAAGTGTGATTAATCACCATGGATGTATGATTGAGTCAATTGACTGTTACTTTTTCATGATGATTAATCAGCTACAAAAATTATAATTGTCCCACTTGTAGTGGCTGCACGCTGTGCCTGATGACATCATTTGGGCTACAGATACTCAATGAGAGGTTTTCAAAAGAATATGCAGATGAATCAGAAAGGGTGGGTGAGGTTAAAACTACATTTTGAAGATCATCCCTGGCTTTAGTAACCCAGACTTGAGACTGTTTTATCAGCTCACTGAATGGACAAATGCTCTGTTACCTGATGAATATCATCGTCAGATTAAGCTAATATCAGAGGCATGAATTTTGTCATTTAGCATTATTAAATAACATTTACTTTAAGGAAGCATTTGGAGACAGAGAACAAGCCAAAAATTATTTTCATGACATTAGATAAATGAATAGTACACCCTCTATATACTGCGTGTTGCATCTCGGCAAATAAAGAGCTTCCAAAATGGCAATGAATGGCTGAATGAATGTAGGTTAAGAAAAAAAAAAACAAAAAAAGGACTGTAATTGCTTGCTTTAGAGAAAGGTTAATAACAGAAAAAGAAGTGTATTGAAGAAAACAAATATATAGTAGGAAAAATGAAGGCTCTGTATTTACACTTTCTAAGAATCAAAAACGTGGTGTCAACAATAAAGACAGACATTTCAAATGCAACAAAAAAGATTTTAAAAATGCCCAAACTAATACAATTGAATTAATTAATTGCAATTTTGTTTCTGTAACTATGTTCAACCTGTGTGATCTGGGAGCCCGTGTCAGGTTGGGTACTAGACATTCTCCATCTGTCCCCATCTCTAGTCAGGACTTGGTTCCCAGGAGAAAGAATCTTGGACACATTGCCTAAAAGGTGACTTCAGCCTGTCTGGGTCAGCCCTCAACCTGGATAATGATCAGGGAAGTGGGACAGTGCTGTGGAATCCAGACATAGCCTTGAGATCAAGATTGTAATACAAATATTGTAAGGATGGTGACAGCTTCTGTAATACTTACTAACAAAACCCCTGTACTTTTTAAAGCATATGTGCAGTCATGCTCCAGGGCATAAACCAGCCACTTACTAAGGGTTTAAGAAGCGACTCCCTTTGCAGGCAGGTGTTTCTACAGTTTTTTCTGACAAGGTTTCTTGCACCTTCGTCTAAGGCAGCCAGGATTTGGCATCTGTCAGAGACAGAGAACCACGCTGGATGGATCACTGATATAATCCAGTGTGGCAGCTCCTATCTTCCTGTGAAGAGTGTACAAGCTTCGTAGCAGATATTGGTTTTGCATGTAAGCCTGAAAATGTCATCAGACTGTTGACTGGGTAAAGTGCAGCATTTTATAAACATACAACCCTCAAGGCTCCTAGGGAAAG